>NC_053161.1:35050165-35105165 GCF_016835505.1 Polypterus senegalus | reverse complement strand
GTTCGTGATGTGGGCGTTTCTCACCTAAGTGCACAGGTGAGAAGCGGTCAGCATCCGTAATTGTTCCCAGGAGCTGCTTATTGCCAGTCGGCTAAAGGGAAAAAGAAGAGAACAGGAAAGAACGGGAGGTTGCAGGAGAAGGCAGAAAGCAGGAGGAGAAAGCCCAGTGCAGGAAAGAGAGAGCGAGCGCAGGCAGCTGAGCAGGGAGCCTGGGTGTTTGTCTCAGTGTTATTCAATGTTTTTACATTTAGTTTACTATTACACTGTGCATTCTATGGTATAATTAACTATTTTTGTGCTTAAAAATCTTTAAAGAAAATATATTTACATACAGTTGGTACGGTCTGGAACGGATTAATTGTATTTACATTTTTCTTATGGGGGAAATTACTTCGGGTCATGACCAAATCGGGTTACGACCAGAGTTTTGGAACGAATTACGGTGACCCGAGGTTCCAATGTATATAACGATCTGTGTAGAATTCACAGTAAACCTAAAATATGGTGTACGGACAAAACTGGAAATGTGGGTACATACAAAAAATTCCAGATGCATAAAACTGTGCATACACTTCACATACTTCTCCTTTATAAATCCCAATGAACATGAAATTTAACACATGTGCACGCACCTACATCCCCACCCTGGCTCCTCCCAGAATTTAGCATTTTTGAATGTGAAAATCAATATAAATAGCCCTTCCCTTCAGTATTTTGTTAAAAGACAATGGCAAATGCAAGTAGAGTAAAGATGAATTTCAGCGAATGTGAAGTGGAGGCAAGAGAAACCATACTATTTGTTGGCTTAAGCAGTGGTATAAGCATCAAAAGGAAGTTGATGGAGTGATACAGCCTGACACGGATATTTAAAAGTTGAAGTTCATAAAGTTGCACAGTGCCAGAAATAAAAAAGAAGTGGTCTTATATCAAAGTCATCGTGAAACTGAGTCACAGCCCACCTTCTGTTTCAGATAATATTACCCCGTGCAGGGGTCAAGCAGTGATGGTGCTGCACACACACCTTTCTCTTGGGAAAAGCTGGGCAACCATCTGGCCTTGTACTAATGGTCACTGTTATAGAGTCACAAAACACAATAGTGGATGCTGTTGTAGATGAGGCCAGTGAGTTAAGGAATATAAGTACTATGTGATACTGAATTGGTTAAAAAATAAATGCTGCGTCTGATTATTTGCTTTTACATTCTGCTATTTACATTTAAACAAAGTTGTAACACTGTCTGATTTGGCTCATCCTTTGGTAGGCCAGGGTCAGGTTCATTCATACAACATCTATTCTGGTACAAGCAAGGCACAATTGTGTGCCACATTATGCATGAAGCTACACAATGCGACACACTTACTATGCACTGTAGAGCAGCACAATAATACAATGGAAATGCTTTCCATTTACATAAGCAAATTCATTCTCTGAAGGCACCGTTGTAGTGTAGCATTGGCATCAAGTACCACAACAGATCAAATTCTCTGCTGTTTATATGGATCATTTAGGTGACTCGCTATCTTTGAAAGGACTGCTTGTCTTTTGCTGCACTAGTTGGAAAAAGCACCTGCCACAGTGTGGAGTTTTTGTTTTTATAGTCTCTTCTGCTATATATGACGTAATGCCACTTCATCCTTTTGGTGATTCATCACAGGCTGATGTAACTTGACCATGGTCGTTGCAATAGCAATGTGAGTGCAGTTGACTTTCTGATTATATTTGGAAAACCAGCCATTGCTGCAAATTGCGCTTTGATATCTCCCAGTTCTAACACAGTGTAAGGAAATCTTATACATTTGGATGACAATCTGATAATACCATCCTATACAGCTGGCATAGCATGACTCAGTGATGATCATGAACTGGCCGATTGGTCAGCAAGTTCATGTTGAAAAGCTCTTGTGGTTTAAAACCCTAGAGTGTGCAGAACTTGTAAAGGAGCAGGTAGAGCACAATTCCTCAAAGTCTGCTCTTGTAAAGCCGGCCCCAGTTCAGCACACAGCCCCAAGAGGATAGGTCTTGGGAGCAGAAATCGACATAAAAGCCAGTCATCAAAATCTATGCATACCCGCTCTCTTCTGATTCTTCTGTTTGCAGCATCTTCTAACAATGCTAAAGCAGCTATTGTAGTTAGAATAGTTTGGCCATTCCATGCACCATTATATTGTTACAGAATGATTACAGTTAAATTTGTAAATGCTATGCAGTTAATTTTGGTTTATTTGATAAATCCATGTCATTGATGTAAATGTAAAAAAGAAAGGCAGACCACAGAAACAATAGCAATGCTTTATACAATACAATACAATACAGTTTATTTTTGTATAGCCCAAAATCACACAGGAAGTGCCGCAATGGGCTTTAACAGGCCCTGCCTTTTGACAGCCCCCCAGCCTTGACTCTCTGAGAAGACAAGGAAAAACTCCCAATAAAACCTTGTAGGAAAATGGAAGAAACCTCGGGAAAGGCAGTTCAAAGAGAGACCCCTTTCCAGGTAGGTTGGGCGTGCAGTAGGTGTCAAAAGTAGGGGGTCAATACAATACAATATACACAACAGAACAATTCCTTAAGACAGCATAATAAAATTTTAGAATTACGGTTTAACAGTAGATGATATGACATAATTAGGTTTGGATATTTTTAGAGTCCTGGAGACCTCATCCATCTAGCTGCATCTCCATTTGGCCATGCCACGGCTGAAACATTGCTCCGATGAAAGGACCCCTCTTTCCCATGATTCCTGTGATCCTCCATCAGGGATGACTTTACCATAGGCAGGCAAACAACTTGGCAGGTGGGCCGTGGCACCAATGGCCACATTTGGGTACCGAGAAAAGAAACAGAATAGGTGAGGGTTAGTATTCAAATATAATTATCATGTTACTTATGTTATAGTGCTAATGACTAACAACAGAGATGCAGTATGTACAGTTAATCAGCAGCTCTAGTCAGGATATGCTAAACTGAAGTAGTGAGTCTTCAGCCGGGATTTAAAGGCTGAGACTGAAGGGGCATCTCTTATGGAAGCAGGAAGACCATTCCACAGTTTAGGGGCCCTGTAACTAAAAGCTCGACCTCCCACTGTTATTTTATTAATCCTTGGAATCCTAAGCAGACCGGCATCTTGAGATCTTAATGTGCGCTCAGGTTTGTAAGTCATGATAAGTTCAGACAAGTAAGCGGACCTTGGCCATTTAATGCTTTATATGTTAAAAGGAGGATTTTGAAATCTGCCCTAAATTTAACTGGGAGCCAGTGTAAAGATTTAAGAACTGGGGTTATGTGTTCATATTTTCTTGTTCTTGTAATAATTCTTGCAGCGCATTTTGGATTAACTGGAGGCTGTATAGAGAACAGTTTGAACAGCCAGTGAACACCGCATTGCAGTAGTCAATCCTACTAGAGATAAATGCATGAATTAATTTCTCACAATCCTGTTTATTTAGAAAGCCTTAATTTCCTAATATTTTTAAGATGGAAAAACATGTTTTGGACGACTTTGTAATATGCGCTTTAAATGACATGCTAGAGTCAAAGATAACTCCTAGATTGCGGGCTGATTCAGTAAAATTAATTGGGATTCCAACTGAGTTAAATGACGACAAAATATTGCTGTGATCAGCGTCATTCCCTCCAACAATTAACATCTCTGTTTTATCTGTATTTAAAGACAAGTAGTTCTCATTCATCCATTCCTTTAATTCACTAACACAACTAATTAAAGACAACATCGGAGAAACTTCATTTGATTTAAATGAAAGGTATAACTGGGTGTCATCTGCATACAGTGAAAATTAACATTATGTTTCCTAATGAGAGATCCCAGTGGAAGCATGTAAAGTGAAAACAGTAAAGGTCCCAGTACTGAGCCCTGCGGACACCATATTCAACTTCTGTGTATAATGATGGAGTACTGTCAGCACATTTCTGTACATACTGGAATCGATTTGATAAATAAGAACTGAACCAAGCGAGCACGGGCCTGTAAGCCCAACATCGCTTTCTAGCCTGTGCAGTAAAATAGAATGGTCAATGGTGTCAAATGCTGCACTTAAGTCCAACAACATAATTACAGTGGAATTTCCTTCATCAGAGGATATCAGAATGTCATTTACAACCCGTGTTAGTGCCGTTTCTGTACTATGACCAGTGCGAAAGCCAGACTGGAATTTCTCAAATAAATTGTAATGCGTAAGGTGTGACTGAAGCTGACTGGCGACTACTTTCTCTAGTATTTTAGAGAGAAATGGTAAATTTGAAATAGGCCTATAGTTATTTAGTATGTGTGGGTCTAGGTCTGACTTTTTAAGTAAAGGTTTAATGACTGACACTTTTAGTGCATCAGGTACTGTGCCATGCAATAATGAACTATTGATAATGTTAGAATGGTGCTACAAGAACATCCATTGCACTTTTACTAGTTTTGTTGGCACTGGATCTAGGGAACAAGTAGTGGGCTTCATTTTAAATTAAAGTTAAGACTTCCTGCTCAGTTACAGGATTAAAATTATTAAAGTGCTGAATGCAATGTGAGACAGGGTCTGCTAAGCTAGTATTTGGTTTGTACTGTGATGCTGAGATCTGGGATCTTATATTTTTAATTTTCTCATTGAAGAAGTTCATAAAGTCTGTACTGCTAATATCTGTTGGTATTTTGCACTGTTGATCTGAATTCCCATTTGTTAATTTAGCCACTGCTCTAAAAAGTACCCTAGGATTTTTATTATTGCTATCTATTAATGTAGAATAGTATTCTGAGCGAGCTTTAAAGAGGGCCTTTTTATATTTATTAACACTCTCTGTCCATGCAATTTGAAAGACATGTAGCTTTGTTGTTGTCCATCTGCTCCAGTTTTCGACACTCTAATTTAAGAGCTCGAGTGTTTTCATTAAACCAGGGAGAGTTTCTATGTGCTTTGATCACTTTTGTTTTAGGGGAGCCACTGTGTCCAGAGCATCTCTCAAGGTCACATTATAATGTGATATTAGCTGATCTAAATTGTTTTCCACGTTTACATTTGATGTTAACTGATCTAAATGGTTTTCCACAATTACACTCGACTTACTCAAGGTATCTATAAATTTTGAAGCAGAATTACAATCTAGATGTCGCACTGTCTTTGTTTTAGTCTGCGAGTGCTGGCATGGGCAGAACTAAATCAAACGTAATTAAGAAGTGATCGGAAATAACTACATTTAATGGAGTAATATTTAAATTTTGAATTTCAACTTTGTAAGTTATAATTAAATCTAATGTATGGTTATGATTATGAGTTGGACCTTTGACAATCTGACAAAATCCTACTGAATTTAACAAATAAGTAAAACATTTGCTAAAAGTGTCAGTTTCCACATCAATGTGTACATTAAAATCCCCCATCAGAACTACATGATCATAATTTATAGCCAAATCAGACAGAAGGTTGCTAAATTCAGTCATGAACAATGAATATGGCCCTGGTGGTCTGTAGACTAGCACTATAATTGTGTTGGAATCTGTTTTAATATTTAAAATGAATGCCTCAAAGGATGTAAAGTTGCCTAAATTTTTAGGAGTGATTTGCATTTTGTTACAATGAATTATTCCAAGGCCTCCTCCTCGACCAGAATCTCTAGACTTATGAAGTAACGAGTATCCATCTGGTGACGCCTCAGCTAGGGAACAGTGTCACATTTACTAAGCCAGGTTTCAGTAAGAAGACACAGATCAGATTTTGTACTTAATATTATATCATTTACCAAAACAGCTTTAGTGCCAAGAGAGCGAATGTTCAATAAACAGCATTTAAAACTGCATGGTTCTTTCTGAACTGCTGATATATTTTTGTTTTAATTTGAATTAAATTTCTATTACAGATGCCCCTGGTGGAGTGTCTGGTTTTATCCCTTGGTCTAATTATACACCTTATTTTTGGTTATCAATTAATTTATGGTTTGTTTCAAGACTAAATTTACTGGATGCCCCACAACAGGGATTATGGGTAACAGCTTCAGGAAAATAACAGGTGGGATAAACAACAGCCTGTGATTTAAGATCACATGACTGCGGCCTGGATGGTGCTCTAATCAGTCAACCAGGCAGTTTTGCTGCCATATTTTGGGATAATACATAAGATCCCTCCAGTTAGGATGAAGACCATCTCTTCTGAAAAATCCAGGCCTTTCCCAAAAATCATCCCAATTGTTCACAAATGCTATGCTTTTATTTGCACACCAGGTTTCTAGCCAGCAGTGAAAGGAATGCAATCTGCTATAAATCACATCCCTCTATACAATCTTGGTAAGGGACCAGATACAATTAAATTCCGACATTTTGTTTTAGCTTTGGTGCATAGAGAGATGAAGTTCGCTTTAATACCTCAGATTGCTGTAAATAAATATCATTAGTGCCGACATGCAGCAATAAGGTAGATACTTCATCGTCGGCAACACGGTCCAATGCGGCCTTTATGCCAGAAATCTTGGCCCCTGCAAGGCACTTAACATTAACTGCTGGTTTAACATAGTTTGGAATTCTAACATTCCGCACTATGGAATCGCCAATTATGAGCACTTTATTATTCTCAGTTTCCACAGGCTGGAGAGCTGAGAACCTGTTCTGGGTCCGAATTGGTGACCTGGGTGCTGGGGGACTAAATTTTGGATTCTTAGACCCCCGTCTTACTGTTACCCACTCGCCCTGTGGCTGAATTGGTGCTGCTGATTTCGGCCTCGCACTGACTACAGTGGGACCTGGAGAGGCCGAATCAGATGTAGCCGAATTGTCTAAACAAACCGAGTCGATCCAATTTTCGGTTTGCCTAATCGCTATCAGATTCCTAACGCGGTCCTCCAATTCGCGTATTTTCCCGACCAACTCTAAATTAACTAAACATTTTTGGCAGGTGAAGCTATCTGCACTGTCGGCCGGAAAACCTGAGCTGTACATACTGCAGGACACACAACATATAAACGTGCCCTCGATGGGCAGAGAGCAGATAGAACTTACATTAAATGTTGAAGTCATCTTTGCCGTTTTTATAGGTGCTTCTGCGCTTTCCGTGTTGAGCTGAATCACCGTCGCTTTTAAGTTTCCACCACCCGCTAAGCGATCGACTTTAATTTCTCACTGCCGGTTATTTCTACTGGTCAGCTGCCGGCTTTATCTCAGGTGAACTTGCTCGTGTGCTTTCAAAGGGCTACGTGCCTGTGGGAGACGCCGCCGCTCTCTGCTTCCGCTCGCTGATCCGCTCTCTGCTTCCGCTCGCTGATCAACTCTCTGCTTCCGCTCGCTGATCCACTCTCTGCTTCCGCTCGATGATCCGCTCTCTGCTTCCGCTCGCTGATGAGTTATGTTGGGTGCCGCCAGTTTGCAAAACTGAGCAGAAAAGTATGTACACACAGTGTGAGGCTACTGTGAAAAAACAGCATTTTTGTGTGTACACACCATTTATATGAGGCCCAGGTCTCCGGCAAGCCTGAAGAAGGGGCCTGAGTTGCCTTGAAAGCTTGCATATTATAATCTTTTTAGTTAGCCAATAAAAAGTGTAATTTTGTTTGACGACTTATTACAGTTGTTTGTTTAAATAGAATAATAAGTAGCTTTTTCTCTTTGCCCACACTAAATTGAGAGATTTTAGCAGTCCAGAAGCAAAAAAATCAAGGGTGTAATATACAGCAGTCCCCTTAAGAAATAAGAAAAAGAAAAAGGGAAAAAAATGTAATGGTTACCATAATATACATATTTTTAATAGAATAAACTTCAATATGCAGTACATACATTTAATACAATAAATTTAAATATGGTACCTACAAAAATAAAGAAAAAGTGGCCAAAAAGGGAATAGAAAGAAACTGAAATAGAATATGTATAGTGTCACGCACGCACGCATAGGGAGCCGCGGTAAGACCCAACAAGCCGCATATCACATCGGGCCAGGGGATCAAGACGAGGCACTAACCTTTCTTTCTTTTGTTCTTGCAGAAAGACAGATACAACGCCGCCATAAAGTCCAGGATGCCTGAAAAACACACGTTGCCATATCCGCATTCCATCCCTTCCTCTGGTCCCACCGTGATGACGTCATACCTCCCACACAACACTTCGGTTCCCTTCCAGCATTCCATTCAATTTCCGGTCCCTCATTATTTAAGTTCCCCCCTGCAACTGAGACTGTGAGATGTGATGACCAGTTGTCAAAGCATTGAGAGTAACAAACGACTGTTGGATATTTTCTTTTCTTTTGTTTTGTACAGTTTACGGGGCTGGAAACCCCAAACCTTTATCTGTTTCTGTCTCCTTAACTTAACTTGTGTTCACATTTCAGACAATGTGAGGATCATTCTTTTAGCTGTTTTCCAGCTTCTTCAGAACGACTGGAAGCAAGAGGCTGTATCTGATTTCAGCTTTGCTTAAGTAATATTCGATATTGTAGAATGCAGCTCCTTTAGCAGCTGTTGAAGGGGAGAAATCTGGGAAAATATGAATGTGGTTATTTTCAAATACAATCTCCTTTTTTTGTCTAAGAATCAACATCAAATTTTCTTTGACACATAGTTTGTCGAATCAGACAATCAAGCTTCTCAGTTTTGAGGCATTCAAACCATGTATGTAATAAGCTGCAGCAATCTCAAAATCTGGTCTAAAGACTCTCCAGTTATTTTAGAAAGTAATTCGGCTGAGAAATTTCACATTTTTCCACGAGACTTTTGATTCTGATGTTGTTCTTTCTATATCTATCTTCCAACACAGCTAATTTATCACCAAGCACCTTGCATTCGGATTATACAGCAGTTGCTTTTTTTCAACAGCAGATGTCGATTATTCAGCTACTTCAATACAAGTGTTCATCTCACATTGCTCATTTCAATCTTGTCTGTGCTACAAGAGTGGAAATATGTAACCTATTGGAGTTGATCCTGCTGACTCGCAGAAAGTATTGGTAGTAGTTTGCAGTGGGGATAAAGAGGCTTTCCTCGGTTCCAATATCCTACCTAAGATCAGTGAATTCTCATTGCTTCCCTCACTCTCATCATTGTCAACCAGAACAGGTTCTTCAGCATATGATTCTGGCTGATCCATTTCTTCCACTGTCTTCCAACTCGGTCTCTGGCAGGCTATGTCTTGACCATGAGGTCGTCTTAGACTCTGATGTGTATGTTACCTACTTTTTCCTTCTCTTTTTGAACTCTTCATTTCCTGTTCATGCTTTTTCACATACAGTACATTTAGTTCAATTCTTCTAAGTTGGCTAAATGCAGGATATCTCGGATATGTAGTTAAAAAAAGATGAATAACACTGCTTCCAGCAGAGTTCTGTCATAGGCGTCTATCTTTCACAGTGGACGAGACCAACAGTTTATATCTTCAGCTAAATGTAGTTTTTAAACACGTTTTGGGCTATCTGGTTTCTCTACAGGATAAATACATTCAATACTTGAATGCTGTATTTTGAAAAAAAGGTAAATTTCAATACTGATCCACTACTTTTCATAGTGAGCTTTCAAATAATGTATTGTTTTATCATGAGGAAGAAATCTACAATGTTACTGTATATGCGTGACACAGCATAATTTTAAAAACTAAGAGAAGCAGGTTGTATTGCAAAACATTTATGGAAGTTTATAAAATATAAATTTTAAATGTAGTCATTTAGTTATCCCCACTCAGGTACTGTTAAGAATTCCTTGAATATAAGCTATATTTGGCACATTTCAGGAAGCTGTACTGTCAATCATTTGAAATCATTAGAAATCTGTCAAACAGACACTATATTACTCAGCTTTATAGTTTCTAACTTTTGTGTGTAGTTGTAGTAAAATTGACACCCATTATTCAGATAAATTGGAAATAATATTATATAGAAGAATATAAAATCCTCATTGCAATGCATTTGGAAAGCTTTTCTTGTAAAATTTACCAATTTATTTGTATTCGTGCAGGAAGAGGTCCTAGAGCAGCAGCAGCAAGAGCGAAATGACAACTGGTTTCACTGTGTCTGTCTATTTTGTACTGAGGAATTCACAGAAAATAGGCAAGTATTAACTAATTGCTTTGTTTTGCAGTCAATAAATTTGAAATAATATGTTTGTTAATAAAATCATTTAGAAAAATAGGTTGGATTGTTAAATAAAGGGAATTTGTGACTAAAAAAGAATCAGTAGTTAATAGCTCAGACAAATAAAATGTTAGGTTTAAGTACAAGTATTAAGGTCAGGTCCATTTAGGGAACATGCACTAGTACAGCACATTGCCACACCCACCCCATGACAAAACAGCTTGAGATCCTGGTTGGCAACCCCCAGAAATGACCATCTACCGCTAACCCACAGAAGCTGTTGTATCGTTCTTGAACCTTTTATGAAAGTGTTAATGTGATGTTTGGACTTCATGCTTCACACATTCTATAGTTTATACCTACATTTTGTAACATTTATTACTAAAATATGAAAAAGTTTCTGTTTTAAAAATGTGTTTACACAGATTACTGTAGAAACGGAACACACATGAAATGCGTGTGTTCCAAATAATGATCTATTATTTCCACTCTAAAACTCCACTTCACTCCCAGATAATCAATCAAGGCATGAGCTGGAAGAAGTTCGTGCACGTTCTAAGTCTGTGGGGGGATGGAATAGCCGACTGCTTGCAGCTTGTCTTTATCAGCACATTTAGATGACAAAAGACGCTGGCGGAGAGGTGTGAACAGATTTAAGAAGTGATTTAAGGTGGGGCGGATCTACGAGTTTTTTATAGGCTCTGGTAATTCTAGTGTTAAACAGCTGCTCAAAGTAGCCAGCCCAGCAGGTCACAATTGCAGCATTATCTGTAAGGATTGTTCCATTACCCGCTAGTAGTAAGACCAGTGTTAAATTTATATTTTAAATATTTGGGACTTATTTATTTATTCTTGTAAAGAAAAATAAAATATGCTAAATTTGAAAAAAAGTAAACATTTTCCTTTCTTATAGAAAAATATAAAAAGGATCAAATTTATTTTCTGCCTTTTATTGATACATTTAGAAAATAGATTTTCTGTTTTTGTTTAATTTAAATTATGTACACTTATAATAAATTTAGTTTGGAATTTCTTGGGAATTCTTTGCATGTATCTTAAATATACAGGTGCTGGTCATAAAATTATAATATCATGACAAAGTTGATTTATTTCAGTAATTCCATTCAAAAAGTGAAACTTGTATATTAGATTCATTCATTACACACAGACTGATGTATTTTAAATGTTTATTTCTTTTATTTTGATGATTATAACAGACAACTAATGAAAGTTCCAAATTCAGTATCTCGGAAAATTAGAATATTGTGAAAAGGTTCAATATTGAAGACACCTGGTGCCACACTCTAATCAGCTAATTAACTCAAAACACCTGCAAAAGCCTTTAAATGGTCTCTCAGTCTAGTTCTGTAGGCTACACAATCATTGGGAAGACTGCTGACTTGACAGTTGTCCAAAAGACGACCATTGACACCTTGCACAAGGAGGGCAAGACATAAAAAAAAAAAAAGACACTAAAGAGGTTGGCTGTTCACAAAGCTCTGTGTCCAAGCACATTAATAGAGAGGCGAAAAGAAGGACAAGATGTGGTAGAAAAAACTGTACAAGCAATAGGGATAACCACACCCTGAAGAGGATTGTGAAACAAAACCCATTCAAAACTGTGGGGGAGATTCACAAAGAGTGGACTGCAGCTGGAGTCAGTGCTTCAAGAACCACCACGCACAGACGTATGCAAGACATGGGTTTCAGCTGTCGCATTCCTTGTGTCAAGCCACTCTTCAACAAGAGACAGCGTCAGAAGCGTCTCGCCTGGGCTAAAGAGAAAAAGGACTGGACTGCTGTTAAGTGGTCCAAAGCTATGTTCTCTGATGAAAGTAAATTTTGCATTTTCTTTGGAAATCAAGGTCCCAGAGTCTGGAGGAAGAGAGGAGAGGCACAGAATCCACGTTGCTTGAGGTCCAGTGTAAAGTTTCCACAGTCAGTGATGGTTTGGGGTGCCATGTCATTTGCTGGTGTTGGTCCATTGTGTTTTCTGAGGTCCAAGGTCAACGCAGCCGTCTACCAGGAAATTTTAAAGCACTTCATGCTTCCTGCTGCTGACGAACTTTATGGAGATACAGATTTCATTTTCCAACACTACCTGGCACCTGCACACAGTGCCAAAGCTACCAGTACCTGGTTGAAGGACCATGGTATCCCTGTTCTTGATTGGCCAGCAAACTCGCCTGACCTTAATCCTATAGAAAATCTATGGGGTATTGTGAATAGGAAGATGCAGTACATCAGACCCAACAATTCAGAAGAGCTGAAGGCCACTATCAGAGCAACATGGGCTCTCATAACACCTAAGCAGTTCCACAGACTGATCGACTCCATGCCACGCCACATTGCTGCAGTAATCCACGCCAAAGGAGCCCCAACTAAATATTGAGTGCTGTACATGCTCATACTTTTCATGTTCATACCTTTCAGTTGGCCAACATTTCTAAAAATCCTTTTTTTGCATTGGTCTTAATTGATATCCTAATTTTCCGAGATACTGAATTTGGGACTTTCATTAATTGTCAGTTATAATCATCAAAATTAAAAGAAATAAACATTTGAAATACATCAGTGTGTGTGTAATGAATGAATCTAATATACAAGTTTCACTTTTTGAATGGAATTACTGAAATAAATCAACTTTGTCATGATATTATAATTTTATGACCAGCACCTGTAGTGAATAAGGTTTGACATTTACTTTTATCTCTTGCTAAATTATGCAGGGCCTTGGATCAGTGGTTTGAAAGAGCAGAAAATAATGCACACTGTTTGTATTGTGTCTCCTCTTAAGGTCTGAAATTCTTAACCATATGGCAAAAGATCATGGCTTCAACATGGGGTTGCCTGACAATATTGTGTATGTTAGTGAGTTCCTGACAATGCTGAAGAAAAAACTTGATAAGTAAGTGTTAGTGGGGGTTTTAAGGGAAAAAATTCTAAATGTAAAATAAATGTACTACAGCTTATTATGTAACAATGAAACCATACGAGTGACTTACTACATTGAACTGACAAGCTAAGTAAATCAACATCAAAAAAGAATGTCATCTATGTATTCTGACAGGTAATTGGCACTGCTGAATGTTTTTTTTTTTGAGGTTCAAAGCAGAAACAGTATACATAGTCTTTCGATTAAAAGTTAAATTTTTTGTATTATATGCTACACTAGCAAAATACCCTCGCTTCGCAGCGGAGAAGAAGTGTGTTAAAAAAGTTACGAAAAAAAAGGAAACATTTTAAAAATAACGTAACATTTGCTTTCTATTCGTTTGCATAAGCACAGTCCTTCACCAGCAATTATTTAATGTTAACTCAGACCAGGCACTTAAAAGTTTCTCTCGCACTTTTGCTGAGTATGTGCTAAACACTATTCGATCCCTGACCATCTAATCTTCATTTGCATGAGCACAGTCCTTCACCAGCAATTTTAACTCGGTTACAAAGTGATCAAAAGTCTCGTTTATACCCTGGGTCCTCTCAGTAAGCTTGTATCTCACGAATATCGTATTTGTCTTAGGCATGACAAACGCCAGCGGCAGTGTGTCTATGAACTTAATTTAAAGTTAAGCTTTACACCTTGCTTTCCTATTCGTTTGCATGAGCACAGTCCTTCACCCGCAAGTTTAACTCCGTTAGAAAGTGATCCAAAGTCTCGTTTATACCTCGTGTCTTCTCATTAAACTTGTATCTCGCGAATATCGTATTCGTCATAAGCATGACAAACGCCAGCGGCAGCGTGTCTATAAACTTAATTTAAACTTACAGTTTACACCGTGCTTTGTTTCGGCAGTAGCTGCACTTATGAATATGCTTGTATGCGTCACTCACTTCATATTCTTTTGCTGCCTTCTCAATTGTGTAATGCGTTTTTTGTTCAGCGCTCTTTGGAGCTCTTCCTTGTGCTCTACGTACTGCGTTCACAGTCAGCTCACATGAGCCGCTCTCTTGTGTGACCTTGCGATGTCCATGGCTTTATTTAATGTTAGCTAAAACCTGGCACTTAAAAGTTTCTCTCGCACTTTTGCTGAGTTTGTGCCAAACACTAGACCATCTCATCTTCATTTGCATAAGCACAGTCCTTCACCCGCGAATATTTACCTTATATGGGCAGGCACTCAATTACTTGGGAGCTGTGATGATGCGAGACGTAACCCCGCATCACACGGCGTCCGAACTGCAGGCTATGGCCGTATATATGGTTGAAAGTAGGTTCCAGTTATGACCGTTACACGTAGAATTTCGAAATGAAACCTGCCTAACTTTTGTAAGTAAGCTGTAAGGAATGAGCATGCCAAATTTCAGCCTTCTACCTACACAGGAAGTTGGAGAATTAGTGATGAGTCAGTCAGTCAGTCAGTCAGTGAGGGCTTTACCTTTTATTAGTATAGATTATAAGTAGTGTATGTATTACTATACAAGGGTCTATATTGTGAATTTCCCCTTGGGGATTAATAAAGTATCTATCTATCTAGTCTATATGGTGTTTTCATATATCTTATATTCTTCTGTTTTGAATCCCATATAAAAAGAGGTTATAGGATTACAGATTTTTGTATTTTTGTGGCATTGCACAACCACATTTGGTATCTGAGAATATATCATCCAACTCTGTTGAATGCAAAATGGCTTTTATAAACAGTTAAATGTATTCAAAATTTGTAATTTTTTTCTATATGTTTTTGTTTACATGCAAGAAAGTGATGCTGGAACCCAGCAGAGGATAAATTATGTACACTAGGTCTACCCAAGCAGAGAATTGTATCTTGTTCTTCTATTATTTGTTTATTTTTTTTATGTCTTTTCTGAATTGTTTTCCTGTCACTTCAGACTGCCTCTGATTCGTCCCTAGAGGTTAGAGGGTGGGCTTTCTCTGTCAACAGATTGTCATGCTTTTAGACATCAAAATCTAACAAGATATGATTTCATGCTGCAGAAAAAAGAGGAATCACTTTAGAAACATGCAAGTGTGGATGGCCCTCAATATATTTCTATGTGTGTAACGAATAAATATTTGAATGTATGTAGACCAAACGTACACTAATCAATAAGAATTGTGTTCATTAATTTTGGGATTGGCTCCAGCAGAACCCTGTGACCCTGTAGTTAGGATATATCTGGTTGAGTATTGGATGGATGGATGAAAAAAATGAGGGAAAATTATTTTTTTTTTTATTTTACAAAAGTGCATTCAGATCTTCTAAATGTAAAATTTGCTTTGTTTTTCATAAGAAAAAAAACAAATTTATTTTACAGTCTAAAAATTATCAACATGGAAGGGGTGAATTTTGCACATTAATATATACATTTCACTTGTTCCCATTTTCAGCACAGATTTTCAGGAATAAAAACATTCCTTTCAGAAATGTAACTGCAAGTGGCAATTTCCATTTTCATATAATAATTAAGTCATATTTCTTTATCATTTTTGCCAGTTGTTCAATTAAATGGTGTAGCTTTGCATCAGTAATATATGGCTAGGAAAAATATTCAGCCCCCATGATGAAGTAATTTTTTTTTAAAGTTATATATCTAGGTGGATTAGATACTTGTTTGGCCACCATATAAGACAACGTTAAATATTATATTGCCAGTCACAGATTTGTGCAAAATGTATCTTGTTATTATGTTTAGTTCAAGAGAAATAAGATCACTGCAAAAAACTTAGCCTAGAAATAAGATATAAACACTGAATTTCAGGATAAAATGACTTAATATTAGTGAAATTATCTGTCAATGCAGCAAGATAATTTTACTTGCCAAGAAATCTTAAAATAAGTTAGTTCTAGTCTAGAAATAAGAAAGCTCTGATAGGTGTTCAAAGGTTTGAAATAAATAGAAAATGCTGTTTTTTTAGAACAAATTACTTGACATTAGACTTTCTACAGTGGAAATACACTGCATATTAGAAAATAATTTTTAATTCAGTTGTTTTGCATTCTTAAATTTTAGCACACTGAAAAATGAAGGCCAAGGAACAAGAGAAGAAATCACTAATATAAGTGGAAAATTCTTAATACCAGCGGAGAATGAAAGTCTTGTTACTTGAAACAAGTTAGCTCATCTTGAAATAGATAGTCCAACATTTAATCTCAGAGCATATATCTTAAAACAGGAAAATTATTTTACAAAAATCACAGAATAAGAAAAAAATACACGATTATTAAGCAAGAAATGCTTGAAATAAGCAAAATTATATGCCAGTGGGGTGAGATATATTGACTTGGATTTTTAAAAAATTATGAAAGTACATTATTTAATTTTAACACATACTAAGCTATACTTGGCATGATATATACAACAAATTTCAGTCCACCTACAAAAGAATAAGGTAAAAGTAGCACAGTGCTCTCATTTTAGGATGGTCTTCATTTCAAATTGAAACCAAATATTTTAGCAGAGGATTGAATTAGGAATTCATTCCTACATTCAAGACACATAATTAATATATAATTTCCTGATATATGTTGGCTTCCTGAATAGATAAAATAACTTACAATAAAGACATAATCATTAGCATTGCTCTTTATTTAAGTATTATATAAGTATTCAACAGCACTACGCTGTGTTTTTACAATACAGAAACAGAGAAAAATATAAGCACATGAAAATTCGTTGACACAGGAAGATTACCTTGTATATAACACAAACGTCATATCCATATCATTATTGTACATTGTAGTTCAGGACTGTCTCATCTTGTTGCAGTCAGAAATGCATAACATAAACTTAATTACATAAACAAAATTTTAACAGTTGTAACTTTGCCAAAAAACAGGACAAAGAAAATTCAACCTAACATGTTAAAATCCACAAAATATCAAATTATTTACAATTTATCTAATTGATTTTCAAATATTATGTTAATTATATACAGTAAATCATAGACATACATTTCCTGTTCCACATTTGTCTTACACAATTTTTCTTCTAGCATATTTGTATTTTCCCTTCAAATTGTGTCCAGTAATATTTCAGTTTGAATTGCAGAGATGACAGCAGCAATACACTTAGGATATGTTAGATGTAGTGTTTAATAGTACGCCATAAGGTACATGATACCTTCCTGCAACATTTCTTGAGGGAAAGTTGTCAGATGGTCACTTCCAATAGCTAGCATGCGGTTATCTTGGTTCACAATAAGGGCAGCACTAGACAGTGGTCAGTCTTTGCTGTAGAAAGGCATCAGGATTCTCAGATGGTCTTCAAGACAAACAAAAACCAACAAAGAAAATAGGCTGAATTTATTTTATCCTCTGTAGTCCTATACAGATTTAGTATACATTTACTTATTTATAATACTGAATTAATTTGCTAATTTTAACAGAAGCAGTTATACATAAAGCACCACTCATTAGAAATTAAATTATCTTATATCAGAAAGTAAGCTTTATTTAAACCTTTCTTTAATAAAGTATATGTCAGTAGGGTCCTGAATACAACAGTTATATGGACCCTTAGAAAACTATTGGGGAAACCTTCTCTCATTTTTGTCAGGGTTTATCCTGAATGACTATTAAGCCTAATTTAGAAGAATTTATCTCTTGTTATTCTCAAGTTGTTAACTTGAAAATCAGCAGAAACATTAATACTTCAGCTATAACTTCTTAAAAGTAATTTCCATGAGTATTACTATCTAGAATTTATTCTGAAATGTACAATTGTTTTCTCCTTATTGTGTCTGTGACCTGCCTAAAGAAAGCTAATAACATGGATTAGTTAGGTGCTCAGTGGGTTGGTGATTTTGGTTTACATTGACCATTGTTACATCATTTTATTCTCAACAAACTACACAGTATTACTTAGTAAAAATTTTCCACTTTAGTGAAGCTAGGCTCAATGCACTACCCAAACACAGCTTCATCATGGGCGATCTTCTGCTGGAGGCATGGCACTAGAATACCTTTGGGGTGATAGGACAACTCTGGTCTTATGTTGTGGCCTGCACCCTAGACAACAGAAGTTATAGATTAGAAGCGGAGCCCAGGCTTAGCTGTGGCAAAGTACAGGGAGCTAGTGCTGGAATTTGGTTATTAAGGATAGGCATTTTGGTAACTATGTCTTAGGTACATTTAGGCTCAATATTTTTTTGATAACTATGCACAGATTTTTTCATCAAAGCCTGAAGAAGTTTAATTAAATATCAGTCTTCCTGACTGAGGCACCTTGAAGTCTGTTATATGCTTTGCAACAGTATGATTTGACTGTGATTGATATTGTCTTATCAGATAGGAAGATGCAGACCCTGCAAACTAAAAGTTCATCTCTCTCATTTTCACAAAGAAATTCATACTTTGGTTTGCTGAAAATATTTTTTTTACTTGGTATGAGTTTGATGTCAAATTTAGCCAAAAGGACTGCACCTGCTGCTGATGTCTCATGTGAGATGGAAAAGAAAGGTGGGCAAAGCCAATTTGCCTACAGCACATTATAAAAGAATTGAACTCTGTTTTTCACAATGTGTGACATTTGAAAATGTAAAATTTGAATTGGAAAGTGCACCTGAGCTTATCCTCTTGAAACACTCTTTTAAAATATTGCCTCAGCAGGTTCCCTTATAAGATTCATTCCTTATTGTTAGGAACTACAACAATAGCTTGCTGTTTATCTTTTCTGTTAAAGATACTGTGGTTCTTTGACATCTTACTGCCTGGCAGCCAGATAGTACTTTTTTTTCCTTTGACAGCATTCTCTGTTAATTTAAAATTGCTAGTGACTCAATTTGTATACAACTGAGACACTATAAAGGTTGTCCATTTATTACAATGGCATGGAACTTGCTTGTAAAGCATCACCCTGTTGGCACAGGGAAACAAGAAATTGCACTAACTCAACAGAAATTAAAGATTAACTTACAAGATTCATCCCAAACTACCAAAAAGTATGTGTAATATAATAAGGTGACACTCTGAGAAGCATGTGTATACAACTTCAGTTTATAGTATGGAATCATTATAACAGAGAATTGTGAGGAAGCATACTGTATGGCAAGGTAATGGTCCTGGAATAGATGAAAATACTCTGAGAAGTTCTTCAGCTTCTACTTTGATGTCGCCTCATCCGATTTATTTTTAGAATTTTTTATTTACACAGGACAAGTCCATTCCTGTGTGCTTAATCATTTAGCCTTATTTTCTTTGAAGATTTAATGTCTTGTTTTCAGTATTCTCTTTAAGACCTTTTGGAATTTTTCAACATAACTTGGTTTCTGTTGATTGTTATTGATTATTATATGCATATGATTATTAAAACTAAGTCTTCAGAATATACCTATAGTAGTAAATCATCGTATACACTCTGGAAAATAACTAGGAAAGTTAGAAAAGTAAAGTAAACAACTTACCACATGATCCAAGTTTCACCATCTTTTACATACAGCCAGGACAACGCTGGAGTGGCGTTGCAACAAGTCTTTGCCCTTAAGTGGCCCAGTTAAACCCCAGACTTAAAACCCCATAGAACAAATGTAGAGCAACTCTGGCATCCACTCTTGCCACATGAGGGTAGGCATTATCGTGCACCAGGATGGACCAGGGGCCCACTGCACCAGCGTGAGGTCTGACAATGGCACTGAAGATTTCATCCTTGTACCTAACAGCAGTCAGAGTACCATTATTTAGCACATTAAGGTTTCTGTGACCCACCAAGAATATGCCTTCCCAGACCATCATTGTCCGACCACCAGACCAGTCATGCTGAATGATGTTGCAGGTTGCATAACATTCACCACAGCGTCTCCAGACTCTTTAATGTCTGTGACATGCACTTAATGTGAACCTGCTCTCACCTGTGAAGAGAAAAGGTCACCAATGGCAGAGCTGCCAATTGTGTATTCTCTGGCAAATGCCAATCAAGCTTCATGGGGATGGGCTGTGAGCACTAGAGGACATTGGGCTCTCCTGCCACCCTCATGGAGTCTGTTTCTGACAGTTTGGTCAGAAACGTGCACACCAGTAGCCAGCTAGAAGTCATTTTGTAGTGCTCTAGCAGTGTTCCTCCTGTTTCTCCTTGCACAAAGGAGTAGATACCGGTTCTGCTGCTGCATTAATGGCCTTCTATGGCCCTATACAATTCTCTTCAGCAAATAGCCCGTCTCCTGGTATCTAATGCTCTTGAGATTGTGCTGGGAGACACAGCAAACCTTCTTGCAATTGTACATATGACTGTGCCATCCTGGAGGAGCTGGACTTACTGTGAAATCAGCTGCAGGTACCACTTCATGCTACCAGTAGTGCCAAGGACACTAACCAAACACAAAACTAGAGAAGAACCAGTTGTGAAGGATTAGGAGAGAGCAATTGTCTGTGTTGGCACCTGCAAAACCATTCCCTTTTTGGGAGTTGTCTTGCTGTTGCCTCTCCAGTGCACCTGTTGTCATTTTCATTTGTAACAAAGCAGGTAAAATTGATTCACAATTGCTTTTGCTTCCTAACTGGTTAGATTGATATCCCTGAAGCTTAATTGACTTGGTGTTAGACTGTGATGATGAAGTGTTCCCTTAAGTTTTTTGAGAAGTGTGTGTGTGTGAGTGTGTGTATATATACACACACGCACACTTACTGTTGCTTATGTAAAAGTGGAACAATAAAGTAGTAATCCTAATCCCTGAATTTTTAGCTATGGTATAGTTTTCATGATGTTGTGGATTATAAATATTTTAATATATGGCAGTTGTATACATAATTGAATTATTAAAGTAATTGTCATGTTAAAATGAAAAACTGTATTATTTTAAAACAGACAACATACTTTTTTTTAATATTAGTTTGCAGTGTCTTTACTGTGAAAAAGTCTTCAGGGATAAAAATACCCTGAAAGATCATATGAGGAAGAAACAGCATCGCAGAATAAATGCAAAAAACAAAGAATATGACCGGTTCTATGTTATCAACTATTTGGTAAGACAATCTGATACTTTATTATACAGTTTTAAGTTTTACCTTTTCATAGTCTGCATATCAGCAACATGCATGGGAAAAATCACCCACGTACTTAGTATTGTATGAAATATTGCTAACAAGTTAGATTACTTTTCTCTAAATATATTGTTTACTGTCAAGTGAAATCATAGATCACCATGGCTTTGGAATAGATCTAGTTACATTTTTAAAATGAATGTACTGTAATGTACACTACTGAGAATGCTTTAAATTTAGGGAAATGGCCTTAATTCTAGAGAAATGTCAGTTATATATTACAGTACAGTGTGAATTACAGTAAATATGCAAAATAAGGCTAGATATCAAGAACACACTTGATCTTTCTGTATATGAAATGTAAAACATTTTAAAAATAATTTCATTTTTGTTTTTTTTTAAATAAATGTTAAGTGTTTTCATGCAACACTAAGCAAAGTATCTAGTTTTGATATTTTAAAAAGCATATGTACTGTATATGCAGTTTTTTTCCCCCATTATACAGTTTTACATTTGAGCACATACCAATGCCACATGACATTGTGGCTAACCATGTGTTTCTTCAACTCCCACTGTTAATTGCAAAATATGTTTTTGATAGTAGATAGGTGCAAAGAGCCAGCATTTTTGATATTCTTGTAGTTCATAACTTACATTTAAGAGGCAGTGTTAACAATATCACAAAAATCTGTAGTAAAGTGACCAAAATAAGCAGTTTATAAAAATTAATATCAAAAATCTAAACCTTATAATAATAATTATCTATTTATGACTGATAATATTTTTAATGAAGAGAAGAGTGAAATTAGAGTCCCACCTTATGGAGTGCAAGGAAATTAAATTAAACAATGCTTTAGTGATGGAGAAGTGCAGAGAATTAAACCAGCTGTATAATTAGAACTATTTTCAGGCCTACTTATGTAAGAGCAAATTTTCCTCTGAAAACAATGATTGTCTAAAGTAAAGATGACAGAATTAGGTAAAAATGCCTTTGAGTTAGACGATGTTAAGTTCAATACACTGTTTGTTAATGAGGAGAGGAAATGTGAGGCGAAATCTATGCATCACTATTTCAGTTATTAGCATGGGAGCATTTAGTGAGTGTAAGAAGGTAAAGCAAGATGTTTTTTCATAATATTTCAGAAGTCACTATATTCATGCTGATGAGCTGAAATAATATTGATAAACTCAGCAACATATGTTTTCATATTCATGGTGGCTTTTAATGAAGTTTAATATTTTTATATCGGTGTGTTCTGCCAAAGGAGAACTCCATAAGTGGTCTTGCACATGTTGCCATGTTTTTAAGAAACCAGGTTTCTGCCTTACTTTGCCTCACCCCGTTTTGTGTGTGCATGTAAATGAACTCTCTGTCAATGTTGTCAGTGTATTGCAACAGTCAACACCAGGATTCACAGAGAAATTATTTTTTTGTTTCAGAACAAGTACAGTATGTAAACTACATATTATGTGTGTATGAGTATATTTGGCTTTATATAAATGCATTGTGATTTATAAGAATCTATTGTTTAGGAACTAGGAAAAACGTGGGAAGAAGTTCAGTCTGAAGATGACCGGGAAATGACAGATGATCAAGATGAGTAAGCTCTATTTTCAAACATTTCACGTCTATTATGAATAGTTAAGAAACAAAACAGTTTTGGTATTATTAAACATTAGTCAAGTAAAATACCTAAACAACTGCTTTTTAAATTGGTTTTTGTTTCCCAACAAAATTGTTAATTCTTGTTTAACGTTTTCTTTTTGTGAATATTAGTGATTGGTCTGACTGGCAAGATCACCCTGTTTGTGCTGTTTGCTTATTTTGTGATTATCAGTCAGAAACAACAGATAAACTTTATAGTCACATGAAGGTGAGTTGATTAACAAGCATAGTTATCTTTTATTTGTATTATCCTTACTGGAATTATACATAAAAATTAATCAGTGAATGTATGGTGTGTGAATATTCTGAAAACGAGACATTAACTAATCAGAATAGTCACACACAATACATTTGTTGATTAATTTTTAAGTATAATTCCAGTTGTTCATTATTTTCTGAACCTGCTTAATCCAAGTATGCAGTGATCTGGTTGTCAGCACCTTACCCCAGCAACATAAGGTACAACACAGGAATCAGCCATGGATGGCTTTGAATTGCTGCCGTCAATATATATGAGAAAATACTATCAGTATTTGAGAATAGTTTTAATGGTTAGAAGTCAAGTAAAGGTACCCAAACATAAAGATTACCCTGAGAATAGTTTTACTCAGTCCAACTTAAGATTGTTTAAATCTCTTAAAAAAGAGTTGGTTTGGTTAAAATGTAAACTCATGCTAAGCTTTTTGACATGGCAGAAAAGGTAAATGAAAACTCCAGTTGTTAGCATTTCTGGACAGAAAGTAACATTTTTGAGAGCCTCTTTCCTTTATCAGTAAGTTAAGTTTGATGTAATCTGTTGTTTATGCACTCTTAGGCATATTTATTGCTAGTCAAAGATATTAGGGCTTTATGTTTATTGTAATCATTCACAATCCCCCATTTATCTTTGTACCAACTTTGTTTTGCAGTTGAGTTATTTACATATTGTGATTTTTCACTGGTAGTTGGTGCACAGATACGAAAAGAAACCCATTTTTGTTTTATTAATTTACTTAATATTCATGCAGTTTTAATCCTGGTACTTTTAAGCACAATTTAAGAAAATAAGGTTTTCAAATAACATAATATTTTGAGCATTGGTTGAGCGTAAGTAGGCAGACTCAGTTCAGCAATGTAATTACACCTCTTAGTGTTTTTATATATACATCACTTCTGAAGCTTTCCCACAAACAAACTAAATTTGTTTTTCAGTACATAAAGACAGGTAAATATCACTCATTGATTCATATGTTAATAATGAGAATTGCAAATATACAAATTGAGGTTTTTTTTTAGCTCGATTTTTTGGGATAGGTGATTAGTTACAGTTTAAAAATGTAAAAGGTATCTTTCCTGTTCTGCACCCTTGGAGGGGGGTAGTGTTTGACTGCATCCCTAGAGTTCAAGTAATTTTTTGTTATTGTTTATTTTGTTTTTTATGCCATCTTGTTTATAATTAAAATATTCATAAAATTAGTACAGCTTATGTTGAGAGAGATTTTATGTGGAATTTCTTATTTTATATATTTACAATTGTTCTTAATAGAGGATGTGTTTCCTTTATTTTTATTTATTGCATGTTGAATTTTTGATTCTTTATATTTTTTTTGTTTTTATCCATTTCATTTAATTTTCATGTAAAAGAGGCAAATACATATTGTATTGTTTATGTGTTTAGGATTTTCATGGCTTTGACCTTCAAAAACTAAAGACTAATTTAGGTGAGTAGAGGATGTGAAGTTTACTGCTTATTTAAACTCTCAGTATTTTTATAAGTTATCTCACATAGATATGAATTAGCATTTTGTTTATTAAGAAGAAATGTTTTAACAATGGGATCACTTTTATTCTAGATGAGATTTATTTGTAAAAATGCATGAAAAGCTGCATTTCCCTTTGCTTTTGGGTACCAATTTGTTCCTTTAATTTTAGGAAACCTATTTAAGCTAATTAAAAGTTATACTTGCATGGAAAACTTGTAGAATGCTTTCATAAAAATGCTTGGACAAATTTGCTTTAATGGTAAAAAATATATAGAATATGTTTTCTGCAAGGTTGATAAAGCCATGTAATTACACTGGTTAAATATAAACAAAAGTCATGTTACTATCAACATATCAAAATGTAAATACACCCCATGATATTTTTATATTTATAAACATATGTGGCATCTACTGTGTAGATAAAGGTGAGATAATATAATAAACATCATGCAACATTTTGTAGTTTTTTGTATAATTTAAATAAACATTATTTATTACATATTTTGTATGTGAAAAATGTACAGTAAGTCCATCTGTTTTGATCACGTTGTGTATTTACAAATCTCTGTTCGCCAGACGTGCCTTACATACCTCTTCTTTGTGCTTCTTGTTGCCTTTTTTCATCTGACATTCCACCACTATTGTGAATGCCAGATGACGTGACACAGATGTGCACCACAAGGTTTACAATCTTACTCAAGCCTTTTAGATAGATAGATAGATAGATAGATAGATAGATACTTTATTAATCCCAAGGGGAAATTCACATTTGTTCATTGGATATTCCTGCCCTTTGGAGAACGCTGACAGTATTAACACTTTATATCTATAGAGATACTGTTTTAATGAAAAACATATATTTCCACCAAGTTTAAAAAAGGAAAATATTTAATGGGGTAGATGTAAATTCCTGTTCACATAAGAATTTAATAATTTATTTTAATTATGATGATGAAAATGTAACTAAATACCTGGTGCACGTCAGGAAAAAGACCTAGGAGTCCGATGGACTTAGTGCTTCTCACAAGTAGACAAATTATAGAAGCTTTTCAGAACAGGGTTTTGGGTTAATTAATACATTAATGGTATCAAGTCTATGGTATTGTAGGTTAGTTTTGAAGTGCCCAGGTTACTTGTGTTATGTAATCAGAAATATTACAAAAAGAGTATAACAGCACTTCCAAAGTGGATCATCTCATTTATGATAAGGTGAGCCTAAGATTTAATTGTACTTTCATTGAATTGATATATATGTTAAAAATGTCAGTTTATAACTAATCTGAAAAATGTCTGTATATAGTATACTTCGGAAATAGTAAGAGTTTGCGTTGCACAGCAGTTTCATTTATTTGAGAATTGTGCATCAGATGTTTTTCTAATTACTGAAATGTTTTCACAGGGCTAGGATTTTACCATCAAGTAAAATTAATAAACTTCATCAGACGAGAAATTTATCAGTGCAGATGTTATGGCTGCCAGGAAAAGTTTTCCAGTAAAGCCGATGTTTTTAAACATGTGGACAAAGCTAAACATATAATGAAATTGCCTGATATATCAGTGTGGGACCAGCCACAGTAAGTACTGTATATCTCATTAAAACTGTAAAAGTACTGTATATCCCCCAGACCTGTAAATTTTGAGTATATTTTGTATATGTCTGATTAATCTGAACATAAGAAATGCATTTTCAAAAAATAACATACAGGTATATTGACAGGTTTTTGTATGAAACTGATAAAACATGTCAATTTTGTGAGTCTTTTTAAACTTTTCACTGCTTTGCAGTTTCACATTGTTTCTTTTTAAAGATTTTTATCTCAATTTTATTTTCTGTCTTTCTCATCTTCATCTATAATTGATTCATCTGAATCGTGTACAGTAATCCCTCCTCGATCGCGGGGGTTGCGTTCCAGAACCCCCGCGATAGATGAAAATCCGCGAATTAGAAACCATATGTTTGTATGGTTATTTTTATATATTTTAAGCCCTTATAATATAGAGCCCTCTAGACATGAAATAACACCCTTTAGTCAAAAGTTTAAACTGTGCTCCATGACAAGACAGAGATGACAGTTCTTTCTCACAATTAAAAGAATGCAAATATATCTTCTCTTCAAAGGAATGCGTGTCAGGAGCAGAGAATGTCAGAGAAAGAGAGAGCGCACGCGAGAGATAAGCAAACAATCAAAAATCAATACGTGCTTTTGGGCTTTTAAGTATGCCGAAGCACCGCGATAAAGCAGCATTTTTTAGAGGAGCATCCGTATCCTGCAGGCAAACAGTCTCTGTGCAAATAGCCCCTCTGCTCACACCCCCTCCGTCAGGCAGAGAGAGTGAGAGAGACAGAGAAAAACAAACAATCAAGCACCGTGCGGGAAGCACATCGTATATCATTGAGGAGTTTTAGTTAATACGTAATACATGCTCTGATTGGGTAGCTTCTAAGCCATCCGCCAATAGCGTCCCTTGTATGAAATCAACTGGGCAAACAATCTGAGGAAGCATGTACCATAAATTAAAAGACCCACTGTCTGCAGAAATCCGCGAACCAGCGAAAAATCCGTGATATATATTTAGATATGCTTACATTTAAAATCCGCGATGGAGTCAAGCCGCGAAAGTCGAAGCGCGATATAGCGAGGGATCACAGTATATATTTACAGTATATATGGAGCTTAATGGAGCTTTGTAATTTTAATTGTTTAAAGTTACTTTTGGTTTTCATTCCGTAATATTGTGAGGTAAATTTCAGTAATATTCATACTTTGTTGATGTGAGCTGTGTCGCTAGAGAAGTTATTCCATGGTGTTTTAATGATTGACTACTTTGGGTTCCAATATAAAGCTTTACTTCTAATGGGTTACCCTTCCTGGTACAAATGTGCTCTCCAAATTCATTCCAATACTTTACTTCGCAGAAAGATAATCCAACTATTCTTTAGTTAACTTCATAACAGTCAGCTCAACACAACTTTTTATTAAAGGCAGAAGATATATACCTGAAAGTTTTATCAAGAATTATCTTGACTGTAAAAATATCTGCAGAAAATATTCCAGAAAGCAAAACACAAACAAAAATTAGAGCACAATCCAAAAAAATGAAAACAGACAAGAAAATGGAAATACAAACAAAAATAAAACATAATTAAACATGACTGTTGAAAAAACAGAATTGCAGAGGAAAAGTAGGATTATAAGCGGAATATAGCTTGGCACTGGGATCTTGTTGTCATAACTCCACCCATTGCCTGCTCACAGCCTAGCGAAAAGGAAATATATTCCTACTTCAAAAGAAATAATTCCAATAATCTCTGTTCAAGTAACTATTCCAAGTTTCCTTTCATTATCACAATGATGCCTCATAAACACGATAGATAGATAGATAGATAGATAGATAGATAGATAGATAGATAGATAGATAGGCATATTTTCTTAAATCAAAACCTTTGCTGCTTCAAAGTGGATGTATTTGATAAGTGTTAATAGGTCATTCACCTATAAACCTGTGTATCTGTTAGTCCAATTGTAAGCTGCATGGACAGACAATGTATTTTAAAATTTATTAAAAAAAAAAAAAAAAAAGATTCATTTCAGAACACAATTTTATTTCGCAAATTAGTATATACAGTGGTTACAAAGAAGTAGGTATTATTCAGGTTAAACTTATCCTTTAACTATCTGAATGTAAACAAACTAAAATGGATAAATTATAATTTATATTTTTAAAATAAATTTAGAATCTGTTTGTATAAATAGGTATAGATGAGCATAAGTTCTTACAGACTTCCAATAAGATATACATTTTATTTTTGCATGTTAATAATATGAGTTGAAGTAATGCTCTTCATGAAAAATATAACATGAAAATTAGACTATTTGTATTGACAGCTTCATTATAAAAAGTTTCAGTGTATCTGGTTTAAACATTATGAGAATTTTTTTAATGTTTTAATATACACTGCTGTCAGAAGCTTTAGAACACCTCAGTATTTCCAGTTTTTCTTCCAATTTAATATTCTTCAGAGGATGTAGTAACATAGTCTGTTCCAACTCTGCTTTAAAACAGACAGAGGGTTTTTAAGTAATCAACAGAGCTGGGACATCTGTGTAAATTTTTTGTTTCAACTTGCAATGCTTCATTTACTTTAATTGCTGCAGAACATCTGCAGGTTGTAACCTATTATTTCTTTCCTGAAGAAGGCCTATTTGTGCTATTCTGAAATTTCCCTTTATTTTCAGTGTTTACTAATCTAAACTTTCAATTTAAACCTTACCTTTTCACCATTAAATCTGAAGAAAAACTGAGGTGTTCTAAAACTTTGGACCGGTAGTGTATGCATTTCGAAATTTTTGAAATGTTTAAAATATTGTTTGCTTAACATTAAATAATTTAATTTTGAGAGAAAACAAAGAGTATACATCTTTTTTGGGAGTTTTTTGTTTTTTTACATATTTTAACACACTGATTATAAATCACAAGTTATTTAATATGTTTTAAAATGGTGTGTAATTCTCTCATATTTTACTTGTAGGTATTATTTTCCAACCTATGAAAATGATGCTCTGCTTTGCACATTGTCAGATGATGAAGCAGAATCAGACAATACTGATCAAGACAAAGATATACCTGTAATTTCTGAAGATATTTCTAATTTGAGAGCACTGAAAAAGAGCAGTGTTTTAAATCAACTGCTAAAATCTAAATCAACAGCCGCTAACTGGGATTTATGAAACAAACGTAAATACAGGTCTTTGTTTAATTTTGTTTGCTTTTGTATTAATGATAAAGAACCTATAAATGTAAATTAAAAGAATGATTGATAAGAGCAATAAATTGTTGATATGTAGAAAATAAAAGTGTAAAGCATTTTAAAATGAGTTTGTTTACATGTATTATTTTCTTACCCTAATTTTATAAGTAATCAGCTTTGGTGCTCATTATGCATGAATAGCTCAACTAGAATATAAAAAAAAATGACAAAAGGTGCTTTTTTTTTAAGGTTTACGAAACAAATATAGGTCAGGAGAGCATTTTATGATATAAGAAAACATGCAAATACAGTTCCATGCAAACGTTTGCCCTGGCCAAATGACATATTTTGTTGATACAATACAACTGTGACAGCAAACAAATCAAAACAGCATTTTTATGAAACTGTTAATGTACAGTTATATTTTAATGAGCTAAAAAGTGTTAAAAAAAAGAGTAAATGTGGCATTTGCAACATTTCAATCCCCATTTAAGCCGTAAAGTTTCAGAACTTGTTAGGTGATAAGTCTGATCTGGCTTAGCATGTTAGGTTTTAGTCTGGTCAAGAATTGTCATTAGGAGTTGTTAGCCGATGACAGCTCCAGAGCCTAATAAATTAACTCCTCAAACACTGTGCAAACCTAAAAAACCATGGGCTCTCCTAATCAAATAACAGGATCTGAAAATAAAACTAATTTAAGCCTGCAAAGTGTGGGAAAGCTATAAAGTGTTATCGAATTACTTTTGGGTAGTAATTTCTATAGACCAAAACTTTCATTTATGGGGAACCGTGGAGGTTATTACAAGATCTGGAAGACCAATAAAACTGAAAAAAGAACAACAGATACACTGCAGGAAGGCAAAGCTAAACTCCAATATGACTAAGCAAAGAGTGGTTATGCACTGCTTCACTGAGCAGTGTTACTTACATGGACATGGCCTTCGCTGAAGAGCTATCAGGATAAATCTTACCTGCGATCTAATCATATAAAACAGTATGCAAAACAATATCTGCACAAGACACACGCATTTCGGAGCCAAGTGTTTTGGACAGATAAAGTTCACATCAAACTCTTTAGTCGCAACCATAAAATGTTTGCTTGGAGAAAATAAAGGAAAAGAACACCTTGCCAACTATTAAATAAAGGGATGGGGTTATGCTATGGAGTTGTGTGGCAGCTAATGGAACAGGAAAAATTGGGCAGATAGAGAGGAGAATGGGCTCCGCCAAATTAGGAAAGGTGAAACTTTTAGAATGACCCTTGCAATCTCCAGACTTGAAGATCATTGAAAATATACATATAAATATATGCTGTACATATCTGTTAGTGCATGCACGTTATTTCTTCCATAAATTAAATCTTTCAAGATTGCTTCAATGCTTCTTTTATGGTTTGTATTGGCAACATTTTACAATATCAAGATTAGAAAAGGGTTACCTATGATCCCAGAGAAAACCATTTCTATGGAAAGCTGGCTAAATGTGAATGTGAATAATTGGCAGTAATGAATTTTCTTTTAAAACAATCAAGCGCTCTGTGCATAAAACCTATGGTTCTGTTTAAAAATGGTTTTCTTTTATTTCTATATTTTTCTTGATTACAAATGTGTTATCCTAATATAAAATTTCAAGTAGTTATCTGTTGTGAATACTAATTGTTCATAATACATGTTAATAAGTACATATTACAACAGACTTCTCCCTCTTTGTTACACAGATTTTAAAGTTTTCTTTTTAATTAGCAAAACGTCCTCTTTCTTACACCGTATAGACATTATATTTGAGTTTTGCATGTGTATGTATGTATGTATGTGTATGCATATATATATATATATATATATATATATATATATATATATATATATATGTGTGTGTGTGTGTGTGTTTTTTTTTTTTGTTTTGTTTTATTTTTACCTCAGGGTTCCATCTTTGAGGTTTATTCCTCATTCAGACTTTTCAGTTTGAAAATGCTTACTGTAGATCCCGGAATACAGGCCGACCCGGTATATTAGCCGAACCCCTTTTCTACCTACTAAATTACATGTATTTGCCGATGACCGGTATTTAAGCCGACCCCCTTCTCCAAGCAAAATTTTCTAAATTTCCTTAAAAGTGTCTCTTCGGGTATATTTATAATGTTTATCGGCGAGTATTTGAGACTGCTGGCATTTTTGATATATAATATAATGTGCATAATTTACCAAAACATCAATCATTTTTCTAATGTACTAACCAAAAAGTTAGAAAAAGTGTCAAGCCTACTTCGATTAAGCTAGGAGCATGGTGGCACGCATGGTCGCAGCGGCTCAGGGCTCTCCTTTTCAGTGCACTTTTTTGTTGTTTTTGTACTTTTTTTTTGTCCTTGTTTGTGCACGATCGGTTTGGCGAACATCCGCTACACCATTCAGAACCTTATAGACATCGGTGTCCAGAGCCAGACATCTGTTTCGAGTATTTTTCATCACACGCACAACATCCCAGACAACATAAGCGAGACCAGTGGGCTCTCCGTGGATTGTTGTCGGGTCTAGGAGACAACACAGACGGAGGAGGGAAAGAAAGCAGAAGCGGGGCCGCAGATCCGGAGTTATGCTAAAGCTAAAAAACAACCATACAAACCCTATACAGAACTTTTTTCTGCACTGAAGGAGCTGCTTTTAATCTCATTGTAGATGCGTATAGTGACAATAAAAGGCATTCTATTGTAGAAACAATTTCATACTGTACTCACCATTTAATTTGACATCTTTGGGCTGCAGTAAGGGAGGAGATATTTCCACACAATGTCCATCTTCGTTTCGATTGCGATCACTTACTTTTACCTTCTCTTCCTTCCTTAGCAATTATGTGTCTTGCTTGCATGGTCTTAATGAATTATACATATAGGTAAATCACTGCAATGACGGAAATTACATCCACAAACACATGTATCTGGGCTCCGACTGACGCTACTAACGCTCTCGGTTGTTTGTTTACAATCACATAGCGGATACACGTGACCGCATCCGTTTAAATAGCAAGATGTTGATCGTAAATCAAAACAAAAAATTTCATTTTAAACTTCCCGATAATTTATTATAAATTTTATTAATAAAATCAACAACTAAAACACTTTTTTGAATAAATTCTTTATTTAATTTAAAGTACCAGCATGCAAAGTTACTTCTTCATCTGAAAGATGGCTCTGTGGTTTCGTCATTATTTACTTCCGTATTCACCGGCAAAACCGGCATTGCGCTGGAAATCTTAAATCTGAAACGATACTCGTTGTATAAACCGACCCCCAAACACCAAGCCAAAATTCTAGGACGAAATTCTCGGCTTATATAATGGGATCTACGGTATTTTTCTTATTAATTTGATTTTCTTTGTTTATGCAGTGCTGTTAGGAGGTGACATTGACTTTGATCATCATACTTGTGATGTTTACGGAAGTGACACTACAAATACACAATAGCTTCACTATGCATTATCCCACAGTGGATGCTCTACATTCCATTTCTCTTTAATGCAATTAGCTTATTTACAAAGTAAGCCCCTGTGTTGGAACTAATTTCTGGTTTCTGGCTTTTGATTCGCCTTTGACTCCTGATTAACATCTTGCCCGTTGATTTTTGGCTGCTTGATTATTTTTGTTCTCCCAGTACTGACCCTTTGCTGACCCTGACTACATCCTTATCTAAAAAAATATCTCCAGGTCTTTTTTGTAACTCACAGTAATCCTCACACTCTGATTGTGTCTTGTTACAGCTTTGCACTGACTAGCAAACACCTCCCCTCATGATGGTTAGTGCAGTATCCATTTTAGGTTGTACAGTGTGTTTACTGTGTATTTTCTTTCAGTGTTATTGTGATTTCTCCATTTACACCTCAAAGCCATTCAGTTTTAAACTTGAGGAGTTGACATTTCAGTTTAGACAGTTCATAGCCAATAAATTTTACCGAACAGCAAGTGGTGGCGAGCTCATTTTACTTACCGTTTAAATCTGCACTGTATTTCCAAAAGTATATGGACATTCCTCCCAATTATTGGGATCAGGGGTCTCAGCTACATTCATTGTTAACAAGTGTATAAAGTCAAGTACATAGCCATGCAGTTTCCATTGACAAATAGAGGCAATAGAAATGGTCACACTGAAGAGCTCAGTGACTTTAAATATGGCACTTTCATAGACGCCATCTATGCTACAAGTCAGCATGTGAAATTTGTACTCTGCTAGATCTGCCACTGTCAACTGTTAGTGCTATTATTGTGAAGTAGAAGCAATATAAACTTGTTTTTTGGAGTGATGAATCATGCGTCACTATCTGGCACTCTGATGGACGAATCTGGGTTTAGCAGATGCCAGGAGAGTGCTATCTTACAGACTGTATAGCGCCTACTGTAAAGTTTGGTGGAAGAGGCTATTTTCCTGGGTTTGTGCTTGGCCCCCTGGTTCCAGTGTAGGTTACAGTGAATACTACAGCATACAAAGACACTTTAGACAATTGTGTGCTTCCAGCTTTGTGGCATCAGTTTTGGGAAGGCCCTTTTCAGTTCCTGCACATAGGGTGCCTTACAGTAAGGTCCATAAATATTTGGACAGAGACAACTTTTTTCTAATTTTGGTTCTGTACATTACCACAATGAATTTCAAATAAAACAACTCGGATGCAGTTGAAGTGCAGACTTTTAGATTTAATTCAGTGGGGTGAACAAAGCGATTGCATAAAAATGTGAGCCAACTAAAGCATTTTTTAACACAATCCCTTCATTTCAGGGGCTCAAAAGTAATTGGACAATTGACTCAAAGGCTATTTCATGGGCAAGTCCATCGATATGTCATTATCAATTAAGCAGATAAAAGGGCTGGAGTTGATTTGAGGTGTGGTGCTTGCATGTGGAAGATTTTGCTGTGAACAGACAACATGCGGTCAAAGGAGCTCTCCATGCAGGTGAAAGAAGCCATCCTTAAGCTGCGAAAACAGAAAAAATCCCATCCAAGAAATTGATACAATATTACGAGTGGCAAAATCTACAGTTTGGTACATCCTGAGAAAGAAAGCAAGCACTGGTGAACTCAGCAACGCAAAAAGACCTGAACATCCACAGAAGACAAAAGTGGTGGATGATCGCAGAATCATTTCCATGGTGAAGAGAAACCCTTCACAACAGCCAACCAAGTGAACAACACTCTCCAGGGGGTAGGCGTATCGATATCCAAGTCTACCATAAAGAGAAGACTTTAAAATACTGCTTATGGTTTATAAAGCCTTAAATAATCTCGCTCCATCTTATATATCGGAATGCCTGACACGTTATATTCCAAATCGTAACCTTAGATCTTCAAATGAGTGTCTCCTTATAATTCCAAAAGCTAAACTTAAAATAAGTGGTGAGGCGGCCTTCTGCTGTTATGCACCCAAAATCTGGAATAGCCTGCCAATAGGAATTCGCCAGGCAAATACAGTAGAGCACTTTAAAACACTGCTGAAAACACATTACTTTAACATGGCTTTCTCCTAACTTCACTTTAACTTAATACTGATACTCTGTATGTTCAATTCATCATAATAACTATTCATATTGGCTCCAAACTCTGACCCCAACTCTCTCTTCTGTTTCTTTTTCCGGTTTCTTTGTGGTGGCGGCCTGTGCCACCACCACCTACTCAAAGCATCATGATGCACCAACATTGATGGACTGAAAGCCAGAAGTCTACGTGACCATCATCATCAAGTCCTTCCATGAAAACCCTAAATACAAAGAGGACTGTTTGACTTATGTTAGGTAGATTGCCCAGAGGGACAACTGAAAGCCGCTGCAGTAAAGGCCTGGCAGAGCATTAAAAAGGAGGAAACCCAGCATCTGGTGATGTCCACGAGTCCAAGACTTCAGGCTGTCATTGCCAGCAAAGGGTTTTCAACCAAGTATTAGAAATGAACCTTTTATTTCCAGTTATTTAATTTGTCCAATTACTTTTGAGCCCCTTAAATAAAGGGATTGTGTTAAAAAAATACTTTAGTTCCTTCACATTTTTATGCAATCTTTTTGTTCAACCCATTGAATTAAAGCTGAAAGTCTGCACTATATCTGAGTTGTTTCATTTAAAATTCATTATGGTAATGTACAGAACCAAAATTAGAAAAAAAAAATGTCTCTGTCCAAATATTTATGGATATTTATGTATATACCATATATATATATATATATATATACACACAGTATATATATAATGTGTGTATAAATGTACGTGCATGTACATCAAAAACTCTCGCCACTTCTATAGAGGAACATTGTAATGCAATCAGAAAAAAGAACCCACTGTCTGTGATTTACACACATTCCAGTTTGACCAGACACATATATATATATATATATATATATATATATATATATATACTGCTCAAAAGAATTAAAGGAACACTTTTTAATCAGAGTATAGCATAAAGTCAATGAAACTTATGGGATATTAATCTGGTCAGTTAAGTAGCAGAGGGCGTTGTTAATCCGTTTCAGCTGCTGTGGTGTTAATGAAATTAACAACAGATGCACTAGAGGGGCAACAATGAGATGACCCCCAAAACAGGAATGGTTTAACAGGTGGAGGCCACTTCCATTTTTCCCTCCTCATCTTTTCTGACTGTTTCTTCACTAGTTTTGCATTTGGCTACATTCAGTGTCACTACTGGTAGCACGAGGTGATACCTGGACCCTACAGAGGTTGCACAGGTAGTCCAACTTCTCCAGGATGGCACATCAATATGTGTCATTGCCAGAAGGTTTGCTGTGTCTCCTGCACAGTCTCAAGGGCATGGAGGAGATTCTAGGAGACAAGCAGTTACTCTAGGAGAGCTGGAGAGGGCCATAGAAGGTCCATAACCCATCAGCAGGACCAGTATCTGCTCCTTTGGGCAAGAAGGAACAGGATGAGCACTGCCAGAGCCCTACAAAATGACCTCCAGCAGGCCACTGGTGTGAATGTCTCTGACCAAACAATCAGAAACAGACTTCATGAGGGTTGCCTGTGGGCCCAAATGTCTACTGCGTCCTGTGCTCACTGCACAGCACCGGGGAGCTCAATTGGCATTTGCCATAGAATACCAGAATTGGCAGGTCCACCACTGGCGTCCTGTGCTTTTCACAGATGAGAGCAGGTTCACCCTGAGTATATGTGAAAGACGTGAAAGGGTCAGGAGAAGCCGTGGAGAATATTATGCTGCCTGTAACATTGTTTAGCATGACTGGTTTGGTGGTGGGTCAGTGATGATCTTGGAGGCATATCCATGGAGCGACTCACAGACCTCTACAGGCTAGACAACGGCATCTTGACTGCCATTAGGTATCAGGATGAAATCCTTGGACCCATTGTCAGACCCTACGCTGGTGCAGTAGGTCCTGGTTTCCTCTAATGCGACAATGCCCGGCCTCATGTGGCAAGAGTATGCAGGCAGTACCTGGAGGATGAAAGAATTGAAACAATTGAATGGCCTTCACGATCCCCTGACTTAAACCCAATAGAACATCTGTGGGACATTATGTTTCGGTCCATTAGGCGCCGCCAGGTTGCTCCTCAGACTGTACAATAGCTCTGGGATGCCCTCATACAGATCTGGGAGGAAATGCCACAAGACACCATCCGTCGTCTCATCAGGAGCATGCCCCAACGTTGTCAAGCATGCATACAAGCTCGTGGGAGCCACACAAGATACTAAAAAGCATTTTAAGTAGCAGAAATTAAGTTTTTGAAAAAATGGACTAGCCTGCCACATCTTCATTTCACTCTGATTTTAGGGTGTCTACACAATTGAGCCCTCTGTAGGCAGAAAACTTTTATTTCCATTAAAAGACTTGGCATCCTTTTGTTCCTAAGACATTGCCCTGACGTTATTTGTATAGATATCCAACTTCATATTGAGAACTGATGTATCTAATGTGTTTCTTTAAAGTGTTCCTTTAATTTTTGTGAGCAGTGTATATATATATATATATATATATATATATATATATATATATATATATATATATAGATATATATATATATATATAGATATATATATATATATATAGATATAATATATTTATATATGTATATTGTGAACTGGGACCTGGACACAGGCAGACGGACAACATAGTTCCACCACACACCGTTTATTTACAATATTTACAAGTTTTTTGTGCTCTTACACCCCAGTGCCTCGAGCACCGATTCCCCAAAGTCCAGACCTCTTAGTCACTGTGCCTCTCTCTCTTGGCCACCTCCCGTCCTCTCTCCAGCTCTGCCCTCTTCCACCCGACATCCACTATATTCATAAATCACAATAATCAATAATAATCACAATCCTCCACTCCCAGACGCGTTGCCCTCCTACCACCCAGCTCAGCTCGTTGTCTGGGAGTTCCCAGAGTCCTTTTATTCCTCCTGACCCGGAAGTGTTTCTGCCCAACAGTTTCACAAGTCCTTATTCCCTCTGGGTCAGGGTAAACAATACTTTTCTTCACCCCGGAAGCCCGTCGCTCTTCCTGTGACGAACTTCCGGGTCATGGGGCACAAATGAGTCCATTGGCTTCCCGACAGCGACTCCCAGTGGCCCCCAAGGTATCCAGCAGGGCTGTGTATAAAAACTACATAGTCCATGAGGCCATGCTGGAATTGGGGCCCGTATATGCTCTCGCGAGAGCTCCTCCTGGCGGCCTGGGGGTGAGGGCCGGAGTAAAATGCCGGCAACCCACCACAATATATATAGATAGATATAATATATTTGTATATGTATATATATATATATATATATATATATATATATATATATATATATATATATATATATATATATACACATACACACACACACTAGGGGGCTCGCTTCACTCAATGACCCCCGGGTATGGGCAACCAGATGTACAAGTTAAAGAGATAGTTAGTTATTTTCATAGGAATTGTTACATATGTATTATATAATTAACTATTTTACATTTCCGTGAGTAACCATAGTTAAACATAGTAAAACATAATAAATTGAAAGAAAATTATATTTCATGTTGCATTATACATTTTTGTTCTGTTTGTCTTTGATATTAACAAGTAAATACTTTTTAAAATTTCACTTTTACTTTAAAACAAAGTAAAAACAATATTTGGAATGAACTTTTCTTCAATATTGCATTGAGTTTTGATTCCGTGTTTAGACTTACATCGTTAAAACGCAACATATAACTGCCCATGAGTGAATATCGCTTCTTTCTCTCTAATAAATAAACCGACTTTTCTTTAAACACTTTTTTTCTTTAGAGTCCCAACATACCATGAGACATGTGTTTAATGACTTTGTACCATAATTCAGGATAGGTTTCTCTTTTTGGAATTTCAGCACAGACAAACCAATCTGCATCATCAACAGTTAATAATTTATTTTGTAAAGTAACCAATAAATTCATGTGAGGCAAACCCCATTTTTGAAGTTCAATCATGTAAATGTATGCTCTGATTTGACCGAACACCGTTTCGAGTTCTTTCAATAAAACTATGACTTTTTGATAAAACAATCTACAACGTACTTACGAATGTCGGAATATCCAGAGCCGATGGAGCCGGTGGCACTGTTCTCAAAAATCAACTAATTTCTGAAGTCATTGTAATAAATACATCTTGCCGACCAGTAGTTCGAGATATTGCCATTGCATCATGATATAACTGTTGCAATGCTCTTGGACTACCATGATATGATGATGGTAATAATACTGCTTTACATACTTTGAATTTGTTGGAACTATTGATGTTCTGAACATGATCAATGAGTCCTTGCATATGTTCCATTGTAAGTTTTGCCTGATTTGACCCAAAAGAGACGATCAGCTTCGACTTTTAGATATGCATTAATAATGTAATGTGGCGATAGACGTTGAGATGAAAGAAGTGGGTTAAATACATTGGGACATATCACTAATTTTGAACCCAAAATATTGTGTGGGTGTTATTCGTTTATCCGATTTTGTGCGTCTCATATTATACAACCATCATGTTTCGCCATCAGGGAAAAGCAAAGGAAAGAGTAAAGGATCGAAATGAGGTAATTTATTAGACAGAAACCACAAATCATGCTTTGTTTTTGGATAAAAACGAATATACACTCTGTCTTTGATATTTCCAAATTTCGGATTCATATAGCAGTCCAAGAAAACTTCTTTATCCATGTTTTGCAAATATATTTCGTGTAAAGTGCGATACTTTTGTACGTATGGATTTGTATCCATTATTGGCTGTATAATTTCTAATACATCCGATCGTTTAACTGTTCCGATTCTGTGTTGCATCGCTTCTCTGTGATCATAAATATACACCTGACTGAATTGTGGTTTCTTCGAAATTGAACTTGTCATAGCTTTAATTGTTGCGGGACCACAGAGTTGAGAGGACAGTGCTCTTGTTTGAAAATGTTTGAGAGGAGGGCATGACTTGAAAAAATCTCAAGGCAAAAGTCTTGTCCCGCGGGACTTCAAAAAAAAATCTCTCTTCCAAAACGTCTCGCCTCCAAAAAGTCTTCTTGCGTCAAAGGATCAAAGGATTTTTGTATATAATAGAGAGATATATTGATTGATTAGTTGATCTTGATTGCTATGTTCAATATTTTAACATTTTATTTATATTTTCAAGTTATTCATTTTACTGTATTGCCTGAAAGATGAGACTGTTATGTCAATGCAAGCCTCATAATCCTTTTCAGAGCTTGCTTCCTGCTGTTTAGTATCACCTATCTTGAATTTGTTCCTTTAGCCTGCATGTAGCACTATTATACTCATTAACTTTTTTATGCATTTCCACTGTTTACCCACTTTTGAAGATTATAAAGTACATTTATTTAAAGTACACATTCAATCAATATGTAATTTTTCTTTTTTAATGATAAAATCTGAAACAGTAAAAACTGTTGTGTCTAGTGGCTTAATATTGACACTGAACTGTGGGGGCTAAGATTTGTGTAGTTTGCAACAAGGCACCGAATGGGTTAAATGGATACCCTCTACCATGATGAGAACTGATCTTTTTGGTTGTAAGGCCAGTACATTGATCACTAAGACTAGCCACCTGAGACTTGTGTTAGAAAAGGTCAGACTTGCTATGAGAGACTCTGAGGATGAACAGCAAAGAAATGGTAGAGAGGAGGAGATGTTGGGAGCTTGCACTGATACAGTTCATTGCTGCACCCACAAGACAACGACCCACCTCAGGACCCCAAATAAGGACCTGAGTGCAGCCGTGCATGTGACAGAGGTAATAAAATATTAATGTAAAACTTTAGTTAGTGACCACCAAGCATTTCTATTGATAGTTCATTTGCTATGTTACCTTACAAACTGTGTATTTCTGCTTTTAAAGCAGGAAGGTTTAGTCATTTGCTAGATGACACACAGTGAGTGGTTGATAATCCTATTTATTTTGTTAAAAAAGGGCCGAATAACTAGATAACAAATGTACATCTGGAATGTAGTAGTTGTTTACCACTAATAAAGTGCAGTGTTTGCATTTGATTCAGACAGTTTTCAAATAATGTAAAGTTCACAGTTCAACAGGGAGTAGTTGGGGAAGCTATGGCATTAAAGAGTCGGACAGCATGTGTGAAGAAACTGTTGCACAGTCTGGATTATGGCAAGTTAAAAATATTTAAAGAAGGGTGACATGAGGGAGCACTTCCAGATCATCTCTGTTGGCGCGGAGAATCCTGCAAATACCACACCTCCCAAGAACCTCTGAGGAACCTTTAATCACAGCAGAATAAGTAAGCTGCTGCCATCTAGCAGCTTGAGGAATTGTTGCTCCTAAAAAGGTAAACCATAGCCAAGAATCTGAAGCTGTGGCACTCTGGCCACATAAGAGCATCCTGTGTGAGACATCTGCTGCCTTGCAGTTTTCCCTGTCCAGCTAAACCAGTTAAAGCGTACAGACTTTTAAAGTCAACTGTGAAGAGGGCCAAGTTCATGTTGGCATCTCTCTGTATGGCATCTCCTTGCAAAACATGCTGCTCTTCATCTTGAGGAAATAGGCAAATTTCCTAATTTGCTACATCTGTGCTTCATTTATTTAAAAAAAAAAAGTTCTCATCAATCTTTCCTTGTTAGAATCTGCACACTACTGTGTGAACTGTTATCAATCCGTCAAGCCACGATCAATGACAAAATGCCAGAAGACACAAAACGTTATAAGCAGATCGCCAGACTTGTGTTTTTTTATTGCTGGTTTCAGTAAAGCTGTAATGAAAATAACTGGAAAAGATGACCAAGAGGGTAATTCTTAAAATACAAAAATCATAAAAACTGTAATACACATCCCCTCAGGCACTACCATACAGACAGCTCAGCTATCTTATCTGTAATTCATTCTAGCCATTTCTTCATAAAGTTGGTGTCTTTAGTGGGCATCTTCGCCATATTTACAATGTCTGCTTCATTATGTGGCATTGCCCCCTTTGTGAAAGTAGATATTGCTGTTTCTGATTGAGGCTCAATTTCTGTGTTGGTCCTCAATCATACCACAACCATCTCCCACTCCCTCCAAGTAATTTTCTTAGTATTAGCTAAATTTTTTAGCATAATAATATTGTTTTGGTTTTGCACCTCCCCGCCCCCATTACAGCCCCATTTCTTGATGGAACTTTTTAAAGGCCTTGAACTTTAGATTTTAAGTTGAATCAGCAGTAATATGCATGCAATTTTGTGAATCATTTTTTTCCACACATATTCCCCATTTAAACCATCTTTTTGAAACCGTCATGGCCTAGCTTTTGATTTGGTTCAGCTTTATTATACAAGGGCTGATTAACAAGTAAGAAGACTCCCCCTGCTTCTCTTTCTTGGAGGTAGACATGCAAAGGATGCACAGGTGTTTGTGAATGGCATACATCAATGTGTTTGAACCTGTAGTTGGACCGCTATATTTATCAGTGCCCTCTCACAGAGAGTGGAAGCACCTTGTATCGCTGTCGTGGCAGATGAAGATGATGTTCCTGTGAGAGTATGGGTGTGCGATTGAATTTTGCGTTAAGCTTGAGAAGAGAGATAATGAAACAACAAATGAAAAAAAAAATTAAAACAACCATGCTGAAAGAAGTTCTTCTCAGAAGATTCTGTTACTCATTTTTGAAACATTCAATGTGAGGGACACTACTTCAGACAAGAAAAATGTTCAAAGCCTGTGGATTCAGCCAATTCTGAATGTAAAAATCACTATCATTATTTTTTGTCAGCCCTGTAAGATATAAAACACAGGAATATCATAAATGGTTGGGACACCAGTTGGTAACCACTGTATAATTAATGCAGAGTTGAAAAAGGATTTTGATAAAATGCCAAGGTGACATTTTTTCTGATGAAAGTCCTACCAGAGATTGAGGAAAAATGGTGGTGGAGATGTTTATAAGCAGAAGAGACAGGTTCACACGACCGAAAACCGTAAATAACTGCAGATGTCTTCGCATAATTTTTGGGTCACCCCCACATTACAGCGCCCCTCCCCGATGAAATTTCTGAAACGCCATGTAGCTTATATTTTAAGTTAGACCAACAGCAACCCATTTGCAAAGTTTCATGAAAATTGGTTGAACTGTTTTCGTGTGTTTGCCAAAAAAGTAGTCAAGATGCACTCTGAGGGTTGAAATTAGGCAGTATAGCGTGAATGAAAGTCAAAATATTCAAAAGACAGACAGAGAACATTATAATTTTATTTATAAAGAGTAGCTAATTAGAAAACCTTTGACCTGAGCAGACTGTTCACCATAGAAAGCGTGTCCTTCCTAGGATTCTACAAAATGACATCACGTCGTGTTTCGAAGGTCCTTAAAGTCCTGCTGTCTACCACACTACTTGGTCATTTATTCCATGTGTCTGTTGTTTTGTGTTTTGTGTGAAGCAATATTTTCTAATGTTTGTGCAAAGTTTCTAACCATGTCCCTGGGTTCTTGTTGAAGAGTTTATTTTAAAATGTCAGCTGGGATCCACTGCACTAATTCACTTCATAATGTTAAACACTTCAGTCTTGTCCCTTCAAATCTCCGTTTGCTTAAAACTCTCTCTCTCTCTCTCCACAAATTAGACTGTCAGTGTATCGAACTAAGTAAAATGCATTATTACTTTAAAAATATTACATTAATTAAGCGTATATTTCAGAAGTGAGTGCATCAGATCTTCATGGGTGCAACAATCTAAACTGTATATAGTGTGTTGGACTGGCATCCAACCTGAGGTTGAGGATAATTACTTAAATAATTGAAGGAATGCAAGAATGGAGGCACTACCCGGCCAGGAGGATTCTCGGTTTCTATACCAGTCAGGAGAAACAAATACCAGATGGGTGATGGACATATGTGTTCGTCTTTTATTTTGTACCGACTGATAGTTGGGCTTCAGCAACATGTCAACTGAGTAATTTCTTTTTCTTCGGTTTTATTCTTGAATAAAAACGTACTTATTTTCTTGCACCTTTTGTGAAACTGTTTATTGGATATTTGGGCTTCAGTCTTCACACATCCTACACTTCACTTCAACATTATTCTGTAACATATAAAAGCATTTTCGGTTTTAGCCATGTGTTCAGCATTTCCTCTGTCATTCGGTATTTACACAGATCGATATACATATGGACCACACATGAACCGTATGTATTTCAAATCACAATATTTCATTACCTATATAATTCCTTACAGATGCATCACCAGATAAACACTTCAACACGGACTTGAACTGTAAGGACTGCAGCAGGGCAATGCCTTCATCTGACTGAATGGGGGGTGGGGGTGTAGCAGGCTGCGTTCTGCTAATCCACACATTTACTAAACAAAACCAGGCTAATAGTGCAGTGATATGGAGCTACAAGCTTCTTACCATATGTCAGGAAAATTTAAGGAGGGTCAGGGGCAATGAAAAAAATCATAAGCTCAGAGATTCTAGTGCTAATTCCCCATCACGTGAGCTTGCAATGCTCTTCTGACTGGGTCCTGCAGAATTACCTGGGACTGGTTGAGTGAAATGACAACTCTGCCAGGTTCCTTGAATACTACAGGGGTGTGTTGTGAGAATTGGATTTTGGGGAAGTTTCGTATGATCTGGAAGAGCTTATGTCATGCAATGCTATGACGACAGAAGTTCTCCTACGTCCATCATTAAAGGAAGCCACATCATCTATATCGGGAGTCAAAGTTAGGAGGTGGTTTATTATACTGTGCTAGCCTGACTTAAACCTTGTGAAGCTATTATTGTAAAATAAATTATTTATTTAACCATAAAATTGTGTTCTGTTGAGTTTTGTCTGATGTGGAGGATCACTATATATATTTTACATTTTACATATTGCCAGTGAAGCAGCGCCAAACAGATCCAAATCTATTAGCAGTCATAAAGTCACATCATAACTTCGAAGGTGGAATTTCCTGGCTGCTGTCAGAAACTGTTTTGATTTATAGCCAATTGGATGTTGGGCTGCTAAATACAAAAAGAGAAGAGAAACCCATTGTGAGATGTGCAATTCCAGTGCCAAGATCGCATTCTCTTGGAAGGAAAAAATTAAACAAGTTAATAAAAGAGTGTCAGTTGAATCGACCAGCCATCCATTTTCTACCGCTTATTCAGTTTTGGGTCTCAGGGACAGCAGTCTAAGTGGAGATGCCTAGCTGTCCTTTTTCCCTGCCACCTCCTCCAGGGCTAAAGCCATATATAATTTCCCAAGCACATCCTGGGTCTGCCTTGAAGTGGGAAGTGCATGTAGCAGTTCCCCAGGGCGGCAGTCAGAACACATCTACTGAACTGCCTCTACTGACTCCTTCCGATGCAAAGGAGTGGTGACTATACTTTGTGCTCCTCTGCTGCTTGTATCTGTGATCTAGTTTTTTCAGTCACTCCCCGAAGTTGTGTCCTTAATCCAGGGACAGGAGCATAGATAGACCATTAAATTACAAGCTTTGCCTTTCAGGTCAACACACTCTTCACCATGTTTGACTGGTACAGCATCTGCATAGCTGCCAGTGACACTCTGATCTGCCTGTCAGTCTCCAGCTACCTCATCCCTTAATTGTTAGAACAAGACCCTGAGATACTTAAACTCCTCTGCTTGAGTCAAAACCTCATCCCCAGGGGTAAATAAACCACCGAAAATAAACTGATTAGGCAATTGCTGAATCTAATAGTCAGAAAATCAATAATATCTTATTTTTCATTTTCATATTTTAAATACAACATTAAAAACCAATAAACATGTTAGACTAATTTGTATCATGATGTGACTTAAAATAGTGTAAATAAAACTTGCTTTGAGCTGTTGACTAATTAGCTTGTCATTTTTTATTCAATTGTTTCTGTTACACAAATCTTTTAAATAAACCAACTAGAATAGTTTAGTGTGACTTAGCAAGTGGTTATTAAAATGGTTTTGTATTAGAAAATAATCAACAAGTTTTATAGAAAAATATAATGCATGAACGAAATATGTAACATTTTGATTAATATACAGTTAATTTTGATTAAAAATTTTTAATCATATGTTTTAATTTTTAAATTCAACAATATTCAGTTATATTGTAATGGGTACCAAGTATAGACTGGTTGTCCCAGTCAGGATGGTTCAAGGTTCCTAACCCAGCAGGGACTCCAGTTTAATAGAAGAATGAAAGGCAACTGGTCCGGTATAAAGGAAACCACTCCTCCTTAGTCAGGGAGTCAGAGTCAGGCGGAAGAACACAAAGCTCACCTGGAGGAGAGGAACAATAAAGAATTGGAAGAAGATTACTGTTTGGATTGTGCATTATGCAACATTTTAGAGACACATCTGAGAGGTATTTATGTAAAATAAAATCTTTATCTTTTTATTTGAACCCAGGACCTGTATTTGTATTGGTTTGCTTGAGTTTACTTGTATGCATATATAATTATATATTGCACGTTAGGCAGGCTCCTTCGCTAGCTGTCTTTAAATCCTATTTAAAAACACATTTTTACTCTCTGGCTTTTAACCCAGTATGATATGTTGGCTATATGTATACTTTTTATTAAGAATCTATTCAGTTTTTATGTGTTTATGTGTTTTGGTTTCATTTACCCTTTGGTTTTGTATGTCTGATACTTTTTTTTTATTTTTTTTTATTGTACAGCACTTTGATCAGCCTTGATGTTGTTTTATAATAAATAATGCCTTGCTGCTCTTCAATTTCTCTCACTTTTTTCCTTGCATCTGACAAGCAGCAGGCAGTGGTCTCTCTTCCCAATTTCAATAAATTCAACTGCAAAACATCAAAATATCTACACGCCATGAACAAGTAAATGTTTACAGCAGGGAGGAAAAGCTACAAAAGATGGTGTTTCATAATGTTTACTAACCAAGAAAGAATGAATGGGTAAGGGCAGACAACAGACGTTTTTGTGTCATGCTCTTCCTCTCACAGAAGCCTGCTTTTCATCTTCTGTCCATGTCTTGTCTGAGGACTGTGTGTACTGGCAGGTCATTCAGGCGTGTGTTGGTGGCCCCTGCTGGACAGTCTATGAACTGCAGAAACATGAGCACTTAACTGTAGCAGTGAGCAAGCTAATGTAAAAATAAATACAAATTTTAGATATCCTTGTCAGCTGGTGTAAATGGGCCAATGTGTGACAAAATTTCATAGAAGTTACATAGAATCTATAGCCGTATTGTGCAGCCATGAAAAATAAATGGGGACAAGAATTTTCTTATAATGTAATTTATTTAACAGGATATCTAAAAGATCATTGATACAAGTGTAACTGAATTTCTTTTGCCTTTTTCTTCTCTTGGTCATTTTCTCCTCTATCCCAGTCCTTGACTTTCTTTGCATCTTTGATCAATCTGATCCTTCTGACAAATACATATCGAGGATTTTTTGGTTTTCCTATGCAAATACACTTTGAAATGTTAAGTGTGAAAAGCAGGCTCAGAGTATAGACAGCTGAATGGAAAAACAATCCTGTACACACATCTAAATTTGACAAAAATATATATTTTTCAAAAGAAAGTGGATATGGGAGGCTGCATCCTATTCCAGCAGCACTGAAACACCAACATTTGACATGGAAGCAGTCCATTGCACAGCACACTCAAACAATACCCATAATGCAGCAGTACAAAGGTACTAAATTATTTACCAAGCATATCTTTGGGATTTCAGAGGAAAAGTGCAATATACAGGACCATCCAAAAACAAAGTGTTAGAGTTTTAAGTTTTATTAAACTGTGAAAGAATATTTTCACATTTTTTTTACTGTAGAGAAAATGAGGAATTCTGTTGCTTTTAATACTTTCAATTGTTTAATTCATTAATTTGCTTTTAAGTTGTTGTTAATCTGTTGTTATAGTTTCCTAGAGTGATGCTAAGTTTGTAATTTATATTTTGTGTTGACTGGACCTGCAATTTTCTATCTAAAACATTGCCTCTGCAAAAAGCAATTTTTGGACATTTTATTGTCTGTGTCCTGCCCAGTCCGCAACTGATTTGTTTTCATAAGTGGGAATTGGAAGAGAGGAAAGGGATATGCCCTGAAAAATGATCAAAACAGGAAAATGTTTGCTTTGTCTAGCATGGTAAACGTCTTGCATGTTGTGGTAATTGTGAATGTTAATTCAGAATACAAATAGTGTGTTCTGCCAAAAGGGCACAACATGGCACAGAAAAGGAGCAGGTGAAGAAACATACTGAGAAAACAAGCTGAGTTTGTAAAGAAAATGTTTTTTTTAACCCAAATTGTCCAAAACAAAAAGATTCAAGATAAGTCAAAGCCTAAACTTTTAATAAAATAGAAAGCGCAAGCAAAGTTTTACAATAGCCACAATCTTGGACAACCAGGAAAAGCATAACACTGCGCTTTGCGGTGATGACCTCACACACCACACACTCCCAGATGACCCTAAAATGGCGGAACCCAAGGAAAACAAAATAATGTTGCAGGGTAATGTGAACTGTTTTTAACTTCTTTAAAATGAAACCAAAACTAAAAATAAATCACAGAATTTGATTCCTTGATATTCAAAGTATTACATTATCAAACATAATCAATGGGTTATTTTCGATTAGTCTTTAAGCCTAGATTCACTTGTAATGTCTGTTAGCCACTGCTGTTTCTTTCATTTAAGAAACCTTTTTAAATTGAGGTCTGCAGTCTCAAGACCAGAATTGGAAATGCTTGTATATGCTTTTATCTCCTTGTGTCTTAACTATTTGTAATGCCCCATATTTCTGGTTTGAATAAATACTCCCTTTCTTGGCTACAGTTAGTCCAAAATGTAGCTGCTAGTATTTTAACTCAGTCTAGTTGGAGGGCACATATCACTCCCAATCTGTATTCATTGCACTGGCTTCTGCTTTATTACTAAATTTGCTTTAAAACTTTGCTGCTTACTTACAGAGCTCTCTGCGGACAAGCCACTGAGTATATTAGTGGCCTCTTGCACCACCATATAGCCAGTTGGGAAGTTAGGTCTGAGGAACAGGGCCTCTTAGTCATCGCTCATAGCTGACTTAAACTAGATAGATAGATAGATAGATAGATAGATAGATAGATAGATAGATAGATAGATAGATAGATAGATAGATAGATAGATAGATAGATAGATAGATAGATAGATAGATAGATAGATAGATAGATAGATAGATAGATAGATAGATAGATAGATAGATACTTTTTTAATCCCAAGTGGGGATCGGGCTTTTCAATCCGTTGTTCCAAGGCTTTTGAATGGTCTTCCACTAGCGTTGTGCACGGCTGAGTCATTTGATTCTTTTAGTAAGCAACTGAAGACATTTTTGTTTAAGCAGGCTTTTAATCACAGCTGAGTAGTCTCTGCTTGGACGTTTTTGGTTTAGTTTGTTCTAATTCATTTTTTCTTTTTCTTTTTCTTGTTTTGTTATATTTGGATGGAACTTTTATGTGTTTTTTGTTGTACAGTGATTTGTGATGTTATGTCTGTGAAAGGCACTTTATGAATAAGTTTTACTTATAAAGTAGAGCCGCAGGAAGTTGCTGAAAAAAAAATAAACCAAAAAATTGTATATGAATATTTCAAAATGAATGGATGAATTAAAATTACATTTCATGCCTAACTGATGTTACATAAATAACGAGATTCTGCTTTTGAAATTTAGCAACATCAGTGTCTGAATAACAGAACTCCCTAGACTTGCATATTTCCCAGTACCCCCATTTTATCTTGCACTGAAAGCTGACTGTTGAATTCCCACCACTTTCTTGAATCGCACCTCTCTGCATAATCATTAGGAGGCAGTTTATTAGTCAGCCACAGCTTAAGAGGAAGATGACTGAGCTACTTTTTCTAACCTTGATATCACCAGTTCTGTTTATCTTCAAATCTTTTAGATAATGTTATTTGTTTATACTTGGATTTACATTAGTACAATAAAATAATTACTTGCACATTTCCTCACAAGAAGAGCAGGATAAATAACCAGGCAATCACACTTAGCACCTTCAGCAGGCCTCTAATAAAGATTTACTGTATTATGATTATTAAAATTATTGCAAGAACAAGAAAATAAAAACACACAATGCCAGTTCTCAAGTCCTTACACTTTCTCCCATGTAAGTTTAGATCTGATTTCAAAATCCTCCTTTTAAGATGTAAAGTCTTAAATGGCCAAGGTTTGACTTACTTATCTGAATTTATCATTACTTACAAACCAGAGCGCACATTGAGATCTCAAGATGCTAGTCTGCTTATGATTCCAAGGATTAATAACATAATAGTGGGAAGTTGACCTTTGATTTACAGGGTCCCAAAGCTGTGGAATGATCTGCCTTCTACTTTAAGAGATGCACCTTCATTCTCAGTTTTTAAATCCTGGCTGAAAACTCATTACTTTAATCCAGTATACCCCGAGTAGAGCTGCTGATTAGCTGTGCATACTGCATCTCTGTTTGTTCATCTTTAGTACTAAAATATAAGTAATATGATATTTATAAACCGTTGTTAATGCTTGCCTATTCTGTTTTGCTTTTTGGTACTCCCGAGTTGTTTGCCTGCCATGGAAAAGTCATCTCTGATAAAAGGAGCACTGGAATAATCGGGTAGAAGGTTCCTTTCATCAGATTGGCTGCTCCAGCACTAACTGCACTGTAGAAATGGCCAATAGAGGTGAGGCAACTTGTTGGCCGAGGTCTCCAGAACTCTGATTGTGTGTGACTTGTTTAAATTCTTATTTACTATTTGCCAGTCATTTCACAATTAACTGGTGGAGATATATTGCTGTTTTTCATTTATGGTAAGTAGCTTCTATTTTGTTGTGATGTATTTGAACAAATCTGTATGCTCATATGTTGATAGTTCTGTATTTAGTGTATTGTATAATCTATTCTCAACGGGCCACCTCAAAACCAGTTTCCAAAAAGAGAGAGGTAGTGATAGCTGGGGACTTAATCATTAGGGGGATTGAAGTGCAGGTGTGCTCCGGAGAGAGAGAGTCTCGCATGGTGTGTTGCCTTCCGGAGCACAGGTGGGAGACCTCCCTGGAAGTGTGGATAGGCTCTTGGCCAGAGCGGGGGTGGATCCAGTTGTCATTGTCTATGTTGGAACAAATGACATACATGAGGGGTAGTCTGTCAGTTCTGCGATCTAAATTCAAAAAGTTAGGTACCAAGCTGAGGAGCAGAACTGACAAGGTAGTCTTCTCCGAGGTTCTGCCTGTGCCATGCGCCAGTCCAGGTAAGAGATTAGAAGGCTTAACACTTGGCTCAAATCTTGGTGCAGGGTAGAAGAGTATATGGGTATGGGGCATTGGGACTCCTTTTGGAACAGATGGGACCTGTTCCGCCGTGACGGGTTACATCTGAACTGGAGGGGCACCAATGTATTGGGGAGGCGTATGTGTAGGCTAGTCGAGGATTGTTTAAACTATGGAATGGAGGGGGCAGGGAGTTTAGGAGAGGCCAGATTTAGATCTATACATGGAAGAACAAACAATGGTGTAGAAATAAAAATGCATAGTAATGTAAATTCTAAGCAAACACATAAATGTAGAAGGAGTAACACATTAAAAATAGCTTGCCACACCAGGAAGTGCTGGGGGGAAGAGAACAGGAGACACCCGGACAGCTTCCAGGTACACAGCCGGCACTTCCGCCACACAGGGGTGTGTCCAAAGGAGAGTGCCGGGAAGCAGCTGGAGCCCATCTGGGTTCCCATTTAAGGGGCCGCCTCCCTCCAGTCATTAGTGGATGTCGGGTGGAAGAGGGCAGAGCTGGAGAGAGGATGGGAGGCGGCCAAGAGAAAGGCATAGTGACTGAGAGGCCTGGACTTTGGGGAATCGGTGCAAGAGGCACTGGGGTTCGTGCAGTGTAAATATTCTTGTAAATAAACGTGTGTTGGGTGAAATACGATGTCCGCCTGTCTGTGTCCGGGTCCCAGTTCACAAAGGATATCAGGGAGGCTAAAAGACTGTTGGAGAGGAATATAGCAGATAAGGCGAAAGAAGACCCCAAGAGATTCTTTCAGTATTTTAGTAGTAAAAGAACAGTTAAGGAGGCGGTCAAGTTCATCAGGAATAGTAAAGGGGAATTAAAAGATACCGACAGTGAAATAGTAGATGCCTTAAACTTACATTTTTCTGAGGTGTTTACAAGTGAGCAAGTGGATAACCTCCCAGAGGTAAACACGACTACTAAGGAGGTACTGAGGGATTTGGAAATTGTAGAGGAAGAAGTGCTGCTCAGATTAAATAAGATGAAATCAAACAAATCACCAGGACCAGATAATATGTATCCTCGTGTTCTTAAGGAGGCTAGTGAGTAGATATAAACCCTTCACACATATTTTTAGGAAGTCACTGCGCACTGGAGATATTCCCAAAGGACTGGAAAATGGCTGAGGTGCCACATGAAAGGTTGGGCATCAAGTTAAAAGAAGTGGGAGTTCAGGGTGATATTTTTAGATGGGTGCAGAATTAGCTCAGACACAGGAAGCAGAGGGTGATGGTGCGAGGAACCTCATCAGAACTGGCTGATGTTAAGAGTGGTGTTCCACAGGGGTCAGTGCTAGGGCCGCTGCTATTTTTAATACAGTATATATAAATGATTTAGATAGGAATATAAGTAACAAGCTGGTTAAGTTTGCAGATAATACCAAGATAGGTAGATTACCAGATAATTTGGAATCCATTAAATCATTACAGAAGGATTTGGATAGCATACAGGCTTGGGCAGATTTGTGGCAGATGAAATTTAATGTCAATAAATGTAAACATAGGAAGTGAAAATGTTAGGTTTGAATACACAATGGGTGGTCAGAAAATCGAGAGTACACCTTATGAGAAGGATTTAGGAGTCATAGTGGACTCTAAGCTATCGACTTCCCGACAGTGTTCAGAAGCCATTAAGAATGTTAGGATATATACAGTAGCACAATCTGTGGAGTACAAGTCCATGGAGGTTATGCTTGACCTTTATAATGCACTGGTGAGGCCTCATCTTGAGTACTGCGTGCAGTTTTGGTCTCCAGGCTACAAAAAAGACATAGCAGCGCTAGAAAAGGTCCAGAGAAGAGCGACTAGGCTGATTCCAGGTCTACAGGGGTTGAATTATGAGGAAAGATTAAAAGAGCTGAGCCTTTACAGTTTAAGCAAAAGAAGATTAAGAGGTGACATGACTGAAGTGATTAAAATTATGAAGGGAATTAGTACAGTGGATCGAGACTTGTAATTTAAAATGAGTTCATCAAGAACACGGGGACACAGTTGGAAACTTGTTAAGGGTAAATTTCGCACAAAAATTAGGAAGTTTTTCTTTACACAAAGAACGATAGACACTTGGAATAAGCTACCGAGTATTGTGGTAGACAGTAAGATGTTAGGGACTTTCAAAACTCGACTTGATGTTTTCTTGGAGGAAACAAGTGGATAGGACTGTTGAGCTTTGTTGGGCTGAATGGCCTGTTCTCGTCTAGAGTGTTCTAATGTTCTAATGTAAAACATAAAGTAGAAACCACAGTGGGAGGAGTATCAGAAGTCGTGTTCAAGGATTTTAAGGCTTCATGGAAGACAAAACTGTATTTCATTTGGAGTTGCAATTTTTGCTACATTTGTTCCATTTATCAGAAGACAGAAGAAAAAGTGATCATTAGTGCTGATCAGCAAATTTTCACAGTGAATATGCTATGTTCACCAGTGACCTTGTTTGCAGAATATTTTCATGAAAATTCACCATGCAGCGGGCTTAGGTGAACCATTTTCTTCCAAGCACCACTTATGTGACATCACAGAGCTGTAGTGGCCATACGTTGGATTTTTTACACATGCTTACTGTGAGATGATTGCTGACTTGGCCATCCCTGTGTCACAAGCACAGAAGGAACACAAAAAATGTTGTTTCAGCTACTGAGATGTGCTAAAAAAAACTCTCCCACCCTGTCCACTGCACAGTGCTGCTTGATATTTTTGTAAATTATGTATCAAATGTATGCCATATTTTTACTGGTAAACCTTTAGCTTGGCTTGGTTAGAACTTACAGTAATATCAAACATTTTTGTTCTATTATTTCAATGGTGTAAACTTATCAGCCCACTGCTTTAAACAATTTCTTTGACAAATTGCACAATTGACGGTTGCTACTTCTTAAGAAGCTTGGGCATTAATGCTAAAGTCAGACTCCATGCAAATACTGCTATGTTACCAGGTCACAAGTCATTCTGAAAACTAGAAGAGATAAATGACTTGATGGTACACTTTGTGTACAGCAGTGAGCCCATTGCTATGAATTGCACTCTAAACCCACACTACTGTCATCAAACCTCTAATCTGACTTTTGTGTAAGTCATTATATTAAATCAAAATGATGGTATTCTTAATGTGCCATTTTTCATGTCCGAATATGTGAATCTGTAGAATAATATGCTTAGAAAAGGGATTACTTTGAGTAAGGTGCTCCAAAGAATGGACAGTCTGGGGAGAATTTCAGGGACCATTCCCATTAAACAAACATCAGAGTCTGTTCTTCACAATGTACGTTTCTCATAATAAGCATAAATGCAATATGATCTCAACAAACCCCCTTGCTTCTGCCTATGAGAGATTCTGTACAAGCACAAAGACAATAAGAAGAGACTGATCTATAACAATTTACTCACATTTTCCTAAAAAAATAACTTAATATCCATTCACCCAGGGCTTTATGGCAATTCTGGCACCCTATCACCATGAACACATATGACTGAGCTATGTGAATACTGGTTTTGTTTCTGTGGACACTATGCTCTTCTAAAGCTTTCTGTTGGATGTTATACTACAGATGGAGTGGAGAATTTGCTGGGTTTATGGCAAAGAGAAAGACAGGCCTAGTTATATGGAATAGGCAGTCTTATATATTATGTTTCACTTGCCACATTTTTATATTCAAACCAGTTGTGTAGAAACATGATATATACACATGGGGATTTAAAGCTGTCATATGTGCACTAATTCCTTTGGGTTTAAAGCTTGAACAACCTGCCATTTAGTACAGCAGCTTCATTCAACACTTTCTGACCCAAGTGTGCTAAAACAGGTGCAAATTCCACTAATACTTTAGTATTCTGCTGCCCTCTAACTTCAGTGTTGACCTGTGGGATTTCCAGCCTCATTATAAGCAAGGAGGACATATAATGCAGGTCATGTTCATATGTCCACCAGTAGTCACAGTGCTCCACTTTGCAGGACTGACTAATATTGAATAATTCCTTGTTTAAGTTCCATTCAGCCCTGTTGATTTAATACATTTAAATATTACATTGGTAATGATAAAGTTTTAATGATAAGTAAGAAAGTAAGTAACACACCTGAAAATGCCCTTTCCTTTAATATGGTCCACTTGCCCTTTTGAGGAGAGGACCAGGGGTGTGGACATATCAACAACAGTACCTCCCCTGGGACACAAGA
>NC_053161.1:34888021-35049665 GCF_016835505.1 Polypterus senegalus | reverse complement strand
TGGACTTGACAATACACAAACTTGAGATTGATGCGGTCACGTGATGAAACACTTATTGGAAATGATAGAAAGGTTTTTGGAACAACAGGGACTAAGAGAAGGTTTATGGATGTGATGAGACAGGACATGCAGGTGACAGGTGTAACAGAGCAAGATGCAGAGGACAGGAAGATGTATAAAAAGATGATCCACTGTGGCAACCCCTAATGGGAGCAGGTGAAAGAAGAAGAAGAAGCAAGTCATCTGAGCAGCTCTGCATACTGTATAGGCAGTGAGGTTGCTCCTGCTGTGACAGGCATGCAGTGTGCTTGTCTGCAATACAGTCATTTTTAATGTAGTGACATGTGATTGTCATGTAGGAATCTGCTGTCCTGGATGTTTAGCTGTCGAAAGATAGGGCTACTCTCTCCACTGACCTGAAAGACGAGACAATGCTTTGCTTAAGAACTTCATAAAGTCTAAGTACAATAACTTCACTCATTTGATTTCTAGTTGGTATAGCATAATGCAATTCAAAAACCTGTTTTTATTTGTGGAATGCCTATAGCTGGGCAGTATAACCAAAATTCTATATCACGGTATTTTTCTAAAATTATCCCGGTTTCACGGTATTCAACGGTATTTTTTTCCCCCATGCATGAGTGGATGTTAACCACATTTTCCACTGCAATTACTACAGTAGACTGGCTAAGAATAACCTATTCCACTGTCATGAGCATTGTACAAAAAAAAATTTTAATGTGCACATACACTCACCTAAAGGATTATTAGGAACACCCGTTCAATTTCTCATTAATGCAATTATCTAATCAACCAATCACAGGGCAGTTGCTTCAATACATTTAAGGGTGTGGTCCTGGTCAAGACAATCTCCTGAACTCCAAACTGAATGTCAGAATGGGAAAGAAAGGTGATTTAAGCAATTTTGAGCGTGGCATGGTTGTTGGTGCCAGACGGGCCGGTCTGAGTATTTCACAATCTGCTCAGTTACTGGGATTTTTACGCACAACCATTTCTAGGGTTTACAAAGAATGTAGCGGTGCCACATAGTTAGTGTTTAAATGTCAGTTCTGTGTGTGTCTCGTTTCATTGTCCCATTGACTGCGTGTATGTGTATCAGTTAATGTTGTCCCCGTAAAGGAGGACGGATGATGGGAGGAGTTCACAACCACTAATCTGGAAAGCACCTGTGTCAAATCAATCAATTACTGCCGTCACTGACTATTTAAGGAGAAAAGAAGGAGACGAAAGGAGAACCAGCACGAGAGAGAGAGAGAGAGAAAGAGGAGAACCAATATCGCATTCACGACTACAACTTGCTTGCCGATTCATTTCATTGCGCTTGGACCCAGTTTGTTTTTCATTCATCCGGACTGCCTTTCAACCTGCTTGCCGCTGAAGACCCCGGGTCGAATCATCATTCGCCACACGAGGAATCACGGTGAGGTTGTTCCAAACGCCGGGAAATACAAACACTACAATTGCCGCTAATCAGTATCCGTATTCAGGACATTTATTCACGTTCGACTCAAGTTCACGATCATTCCGTTTGCTAGTCATTTGTCGTTTGTGTGGTGTATGTTATATGTTACGTGGACAAGGGAGGGGATTTGTATATATATTTTCAGTTTTGCTTTGGGATTGTTGGGGTGGAGGAATATTTGGGTGTGCATTTGTCTTGTATGTGTCTTGTCTCATTTAATACATTTATTCCTGTTTAATTTTACATTCTGCCTACTGTGTCTTTGCATTTCAAACCGTCGATTGTGGGGAAAGTTTATCTGTGTAGGAGTACGGCTTGACAGGAAAGGTTTCTCAGTAAATTATCCAGGCCACAGGTCTTGGAGGTGTAGCTGCCGGCTGGGAATAAGGGGTCGGCCGTTACATAAGTGGTGCCCTCTCTGAGGAATCTTTATTTAAATTCGATCACTGTCTGCCTTTAAACTTTCCCAAATTAATATGTCTTTAGGGCGTGCCGAGCAGGACGACACCATTGCTTCGCCTCGGTGTGATGATGGAGTAGCCGGGCGCGCACGTCACGGTCAGAGCGTGTTCAGCGGTGCGAGAGGTGGTGGATTCTTTGCAGTCGCTGTACCTTGAAGATCACCATGGACCTGAAGAGGAAGGCCTAGAAAATGTCTCGCCTCTGTGGGAGGATCTGGCGCAACAAATGACCCGGCTGGAGGAGAAGATCCGCGAGGTTGCCGAAAGTACGCTCGAGCGTGAAGCAGCCTTGCGGGCTCGCATCAGCAGCTCCCAGGAGGAAATAAAAGAATACATCAACGAGCAAGTTCAACTCCTCGGGCGGGAAATCGTGTTGTGCCTCCAGAGGCGGGATCGACGCTGGCAAGATTCTCTTCAGGGGGAAGTCCAAAGGTGTCTCCAGAAGATAAGACCGTCGCCCCATCATTCAACGCCGTACGTATCTCGGGAGGGGAGCGCATACCTCAATCGGCCATTTGTTCCTGGGGTGCGCCTGTCTTTTCCCAATGTCGATGATGGGACCGGTGCGGAGCTGGTGGCTGACGGCTAAGAAGACTATTTTCGACTGGGGATCCTTTCGTCGATCTTTCCTCGCGGCTTTTCTTCCGGAAGACTACGAGACCGAACTGGAGGACAAGCTGCGGTCCATGGTGCAACTACCTTCACAATCCATCCGGGACTTCGCCTATGAATACCGGGCTTTGTGTTTGAAGTGGCGGCCGGCTATGGCTGAAGAAGAGGTGGTCCGCCGCGTCCTTAATGCCTGTAACCCGCGGTTAGCTGGGAGTCTCAGGGGGGTGGTGGGATCGGTGGAGGACTTGGTGAGGGTAGGCTCCCAAGTGGAACGGGACTGGGGAAACTCAAAGACGCACTGGCACAAAGTTCAGGCCAGTACACGAGAAACCCAGCCCCTAAAACCACAACGAGCCAAACCTTGCCGGTCGGAAGCCGATCTCGCCATTATGCAAGCGAGCACGTCCCTTCTGATCGTCCCAGTGATGCTGCGGGGGTGGCAGATGGATGCGGTGGTGGATACCGGAAGCCATCATACTTTAATCCGCTCAAGCCAGTGGGAGAAGATTAGCCGACCGACAGACAAATTAACATCTGCCCGTCCATCCGATTTGTATTGGCGGATGGGAGTGAACACAAGGCCCTGGGCAGAGTCCCCTTGAGGTACAGTGTACTCGCCACCACCTGGGATATGGATACTATGTCCTGGAGGACCAGCACCTGTCAGTTCCGTTACTCCTTGGGCTGGATTCGTTAACCACCATGAGGATGACCATCCATCTCAGTCCCAGGGGGTATACGGTACCGGGGGAAGGGATATGCGAATTCATTTACAAATCCAAAGAAGATCTGGGCTCTGAATTTCTGGATTTACGCAGCAGTGAGGAGGCGCAAGCACCTCGGCGGCAGCCCCAGTGGAGGGACAACCTGAAGAGGTGAGGCCGGTGCTGAAGAAGTGGGCGAGGTGTGGACGGAGAAGTTAGGAGTTGCCCGTGGGTGACCCACATGGTCCACACCTTGGACGAAGTCCCTATAAGGCACCGAGCTTACCGAGTTTCTCCACTGAAGAGGGGCGTCATTAAAGAACACCTCGATCGGATGCTCGCCGAGGGAATAATAGAACCATCTTCCTCCTCCTGGCGTCCCCTGTGGTCCTCGTGAAGAAGCGGATAATTCCTATCGTTTCTGTGTGGACTACAGGGGTTAACGAAGACGAGCCTGGGCGCATATCCCATGCCCCTGGTTCATGAAATACTGGAGTCACTGCATGGAGCTGCAGTTTTTAGCACATTAGACCTCCGCAGTGGCTATTGGCAGGTGCCGATGGACGAGGGGAGTAAGAAGAAGACGGCAGTCATCACCCCTGAAGGCCTGTTCCAGTTCAATGTCATGCCTTTTGGGCTTAAAAATGCTGGGGCCACTTTCCAGCGGCTCATGGAGCAGGTTCTGAGGGGGTTGATAGGCAAGATCTGCTTCGTGTATATCGACGACGTCATCGTTTACTCCCCTTCTATAAATCAACATCTCCGGGATTTAGACACCATCTTCCAGCAGTTTCATCAAGCGCACCTTACGCTGAACACGAAGAAGTGTACCTTCATTCAACCCCACATACGCTTCCTCGGGCACATTCTTTCATCGGAGGGGGTCGCTGTAGACCCCGAAAAGACCTTGGCCATCCGGGAGTACCCCGCCCACAGATTTGAAGTCGTTGCAACGTTTTCTTGGGTTAGTGGGGTGGTACCATAAGTTTATTCCCCGGATGGCAGATATAGCGGCTCCCTTGAACCAGCTTAGGAAAAAGATGTCCCGTGGGAGTGGACCACAGAATGCCAGGACGCGGTCGGCGACTAAAGAGCCACCTACAAGAGCCACCCGTTCTGGCCCAACCAGATCCACAGCTCACCTTCCAGGTACAAACTGATGCCAGCAACCTGGGGCTCGGCGCGTGCTCACTCAGAGAATTAACCAGGCTGAACATGTCATCGCGCGCCTCACGAGTTTTGCGCGCTGAGCTGAACTACTCGACAGCTGAGAAGGAGTGCTTGGCTGTCGTGTGGGCTGTGGAGAAATGGAGACATTATCTGGAGGGGTTGAATTGAAGTGTACACCGACCATCACGCTCTGACCTGGGTGTTCAATCACCAAGACCTCCTCCCGCCTGACCAGGTGGGTCCTCCGCCTCCAGAATTTTACGTTCAGGGTGACTTACGGAAGGGCTGTGGTAACATCGTGCGGATGCACTGTCTAGGGTATCGGAGCCATCGGGATGGTGTGTTTGGCAGAGGCGAAAAGATGATCCTCCCTCTGCCAAGGAGCCTTGAAGACCTGGCCCAAGCACAAGCTACCAGTCCATTCTGCCAGAACATCAGGGAAGGGCTGGAGCAACAGCGTACTGACCGGGTACACTTTGTGGACCTCCAGGGGGTCTTGTACAGGACTATTCCATCCACCCTTGGGGTCTGCAACATCAACTTGTGGTCCCGGAAGAGCTCGTCCCGACTTTCTGAAGCACTACCATGACAGTCCTTTAGGTGGTCACCTTGGAAGGACAAAAACTTTATTAAAGATTCTGGGGTTGCGTGGTGGCCGTCTGTCCGGAAAGACGTGTGCCACCACGTGAAGACGTGTGTGACCTGCCAACAACTAAAAAACCCACCTGGTAAACCGGCGGGATTACTTCAATCGACAATCGCAGATGGACCAGGAGAGACTTTGGGAGTCGACCTAATGGGGCCATTTCCTATCACCAGCTCGAGGAAGACCGTCCTGATGGTAGTAGTAGACTATTTTTCAAGTGGGTGGAGCTGTTTGCGTTAGCCGATGCAAGGGCTAACAAAATATGCTCCATCCTGAAGAACGAAATCTTCACCCGCTGGGGTGCCAAGAAACATCATCTCGGATCGGGTCCGCAGTTCACAAGCTCCATATTGGATGAACTTTATGCAGCCTGGGGAGTGAAGAAAAACCTCACCACCGCTTACCATCCCCAGGCCAACATGACGGAGCGAGTGAACCGGACCCTGAAGAACATGATCGCCTCCTATGTGGGTGAACGCCATCAGGACTGGGATAAATGGCTCCCCGAGCTCCGGTTTGCCCTGAACACCGCGGTGCATGAAGCCACAGGTGAGACGCCTGCTTTGGTTGCGCTGGGCAGACAGCTTAAGGGCCCACTCGACCGACTCCTTCCCAGCACCCCTAGTCCAGAAACCACCAGTTACAATAATTTGGTTAAGGTAGAGGGTTTACGGCGGAGAATCCAAGGGAGGTTGGTGAGTTCGACATCCAGACACGCCAAGCTATATAATGCCCGGCGGAGGGAAGCGCACTTCCAGCCGGGTGATTTGGTCTGGATTAGAGCTCACCATCTCTCAGATGCCAGCAGAAAATTCTCCGCCAAGCTAGCGCTAAATGGTTAGGTCCAGCTAAAATCATTCATCAAACAGGTCCAGTCAATTTCCAGATCCAAAGTATCGGCGCTGCCTCCAAGTTAGACACCATCCATGTGGCCAACCTCAAGCCGTGCCGGCCCTCCCTTGTCCAAGGTTGGGGGGGGGGAATGTAGCGGTGCCACATAGTTAGTGTTTAAATGTCAGTTCTGTGTGTGTCTCGTTTCATTGTCCCATTGACTGCGTATGTGTATCAGTTAATGTTGTCCCGTAAGGAGGACGGATGATGGGAGGAGTTCACAACCACTAATCTGGAAAGCACCTGTGTCAAATCAATCAATTACTGCCGTCACTGACTATTTAAGGAGAAAAGAAGGAGACGAAAGGAGAACCAGCCGAGAGAGAGAGAGAGAGAGGAGAACCAATATCGCATTCACGACTACAACCTGCCTGCCGATTCATTTCATTGCGCTTGGATCCAGTTTGTTTTCATTCATCCGACTGCCTTTCAACCTGCTTGCGCTGAAGACCCCGGGTCGAATCATCATTCGCCACACGCCGAGGAATCACGGTGAGGTTGTTCCAAACGCCGGGAAATACAAACACTACAATTGCCGCTAATCAGTATCCGTATTCAGGACATTTATTCACGTTCGGACTCAAGTTCACGATCATTCCGTTTGCTAGTCATTTGTCGTTTGTGTGGTGTATGTTATATGTTACGTGGACAAGGGAGGGGATTTGTATATATATTTTCAGTTTTGCTTTGGGATTGTTGGGGTGGAGGAATATTTGGGTGTGCATTTGTCTTGTGGCGTGTCTTGTCTCATTTAATACATTTATTCCTGTTTAATTTTACATTCTGCCTACTGTGTCTTTGCATTTCAAACCGTCGATTGTGGGGAAAGTTTATCTGTGTAGGAGTACGGCTTGACAGGAAAGGTTTCTCAGTAAATTATCCAGGCCACAGGTCTTGGAGGTGTAGCTGCCGGCTGGGAATAAGGGGTCGGCCGTTACAAGAATGGTGTGAAAAGGGAAAAACATCCAGTATGCGACAGTCCTGTGGGCAAAAATGCCTTGTTGATGCTAGAGGTCAGAGGAGAATGGGCCGACTGATTCAAGCTGATAGAAGAGCAACTTTGACTGAAATAACCACTCGTTACAACCGAAGTATGCAGCAAAGCATTTGTTAAGCCACAACACGCACAACCTTGAGGCGGATGGGCTACAACAGCAGAAGACCCCACCGGGTACCACTCATCTCCACTACAAATAGGAAAAAGAGGCTACAATTTGCACGAGCTCACCAAAATTGGACAGTTGAAGACTGGAAAAATGTTGCCTGGTCTGATGAGTCTCAATTTCTGTTGAGACATTCAAATGGTAGAGTCAGAATTTGGCGTAAACAGAATGAGAACATGGATCCATCATGCCTTGTTACCACTGTGCAGGCTGGTGGTGGTGGTGTAATGGTGTGGGGGATGTTTTCTTGGCACACTTTAGGCCCCTTAGTGCCAATTGGGCATTGTTTAAATGCCACAGGCTACCTGAGCATTGTTTCTGACCATGTCCATCCCTTCATGACCACCATGTACCCATCCTCTGATGGCTACTTCCAGCAGGATAATGCACCATGTCACAAAGCTGGAATCATTTCAAATTGGTTTCTTGAACATGACAATGAGTTCACTGTACTAAAATGGCCCCCACAGTCACCAGATCTCAACCTCACCTATACTGTCAATAGATCACACTGTAGCATGACTGTGGAATTATGGAAACTTACTCTTTTTCCCCTGTGTGCAAAAATCCAAAGGTTATAAGTCAAAACCTGAACTCAAATACAACAGAGAAACAATGCCAGACAGTTTCCAATGGTGCAGTAATGGTGAGAGATTATGCTTGACACCACAATTTGCAATATATAACTCTAGAAACAATATACAGTGCTCTCAATAATATTTGGGACAAAGAAACATTTTTACTTGATTTACCCCTCTGTTCCATGGTCCAAAATTATAAATCAAACAATTCAGACATGATTAAAGTACACACACCAAGTGAAAATTACAACACCAAGTAGAAATTACGCTTTATATACATGGTCCCCCCGATTTCAGGGCAGCATAATGTTTGGGACAATTGACGTCACAGATGTTTCTGATTACTCTGTGTTTCATTTCTTCATTAGTGCAGAAATGAGATAACTAGGCTTGCTTCTATCTACAGACTACTTTTGGAGTCTGCAGTTGCTATTGATCCACATGAGGACAAGAGCTGTGCCAATGAAAGTCATAGAAGCCATTATGAGGCTGAAAAACAAGAATAAAACCATTAGAGACATTAGTAAAACCTTAGGATTATGTGAACCAACTGACTGGAATATCATTAAGATGAAAGAATGCACTGGTGAGCTCAGTAATCGCAAAGGGACTGATAGACTTAGGAACATCTCCACTGGTGATGAAAGAATAATCCTCACTATGGTAAAAAAAAAAAAACCCACAAATGCTTGTCTGACAGATCACAAACAGTCTTCAGGAGACAAATGTGTATATGTCAGAAACTACTCTTCACAGAAGACTCCATAAACAGAAATACAGAGTCCACACTGTGAACGACTAGTTTGCCACAAAAAAAAACAGGATGGCCAGATTACACTTTGCAAAAAAGTACTTGACTGCTTCACACCAACCCGGAGACGAGCCGTCTTCTTAGATGACCGGTCGCACCTGCTCTACTTCCTAGCATGAGCAGACCCAATTATTTATTTAAAACTGCATTTTTTCTGAGCTGCAGACCCACTTATACCACAATTCCAAACATAATGATAAGGCAACACAAGAGTTTTTCAATGCTAAAAAATTTTAAATTCTTAAATGGCCAAGCCAGTCACCTGATTTAAAATCCAAGTGAGCACGCCTTCCATATGTTGAATAAAAAAACCTAAGGGGACTAGCCCTCAAAACAAGCAGGCGCTGAAGATGGCTACAGTAGAGGATTGACAAAGCATCACTGGAGACACTAAGTTCCTGGTGATGCCTATGAATCACACACATCAAAGAGTGATTGTATACAAGGTATATGCAACAAAGTACTATACATAACTGCTTTAATATACCTGCCATTGCTATGTCACAAATATCATGGGGCAGTGAAATGGTGGGATCATGTATAAAAAGTGTTGCAGTTCTACATGGTGTGAACGAAATGTATACAAATACCCTTCAATTAAAATTTGCAATGTGAACTTTTATCATGTCTGAATTGTTCGATTTTAAATTTTAAACATGGAGCAGAGGATTAAATCAAGGAAAAATGTGTCTGTCCCAGTTAGTATGTAGGGCACTGGAGATCCACCAGGTGACTAACAGTCATGATACAAATAATGAGGGCAGGCAGGTGATATTTTGTCTTCAGATCTCCAGAAGGACAGAAGAGCATCGGGCAAAACAAATGATTAATGACTACATTTATCATGTTTGGGCAATCACAATCGATTTTGTGAAGATGTTTATGTGTTACAAAAAATGTTAGCATGAAGTCTGTACTTTTTTTAATTAAATCTCTTTGCATGTGGGGAGAATTCAACATTTGCCTTTACAAAAGGGTGTATTTTAAAATGGAGATTGCTACACTCATTTGATTGTACAAGTTTAAAGCATTGCATGCTTTAGCTATGCTCCATGAGCAAACTGGGAAAAATTATTTATATATATGATTTGACCCTGGAGATCGTCATAGAGTTCCTTGGGCTGCATAGATTGTTTTTTTGCTCTGACATGCAGTGTATACTGTAGGACCTTATTCACGCAAGCATGTGCCTTTCTAAACTATGTACCATCAATTCAGTTTATCAGAGGTGTATGTACTCCAATCATGTTCTAGACACATCTCAGTTTCAGTTAAAGCAAACAGGATGGACCTGACCACAGTTAGGAGAGCCACAACAAAGAAAACAATTATATGAATACTTAAATAAATAAAGGATTTCAGCTTTGGGTTTGTAATAAATTTGCAAAACTTTCTGAAACATGCTTTCACTTTGTTGTTATAGGTTATTGAGTTTAGATTGATGGGCTAAAATGGCAGATTTATCCATGTAGAAAAAAAAATGTATAACTCAATAAAGCACGCACAAAGTGAAGGGCCTTAAATACTTTCTGAATCAACTGTAAATATAAAAAAAACAAATATACAAAGTGGAGACAACTGTTTCCAGTGTTACTTGTGAAACTGCTAGATTATGCTCTTGTCCTTTATATTTGAATAAAAAGACTAAAAAAATGCAAGACTGAATACTTTGGTAATGCTAGTCATATGCAGTATCAGGCAAGTGGTTATATTCAGGTATGTAATACCTTTGAATTATACATCACCTCTTGGGTTGTGGAAGGAACGCTCTGACAGTAAAGTTACAGAAGTTGGAATGGGAAGTTGAAAAATATATGCTACATACAGGTGGACTCACCGTTACACAACGAATTAGCTCTTGATCAAGCCAGTTTCTCTCCTAATATAGTGTCATCACACTAAAGCAAGCCTGAGGATTCTGTAAAGATTCTGGATAGTTCCTGTGTAGCTGGATTTGATGAATTACAGGAATGTCTTACTGAAACTTTGAACAGTGGAAAAGAAATAATTGACTGCTGATAAGCTGCATATACCTAATTACTACTCAAAATATTAGGTTAGTTTAGAGACAGCTATGGACTAGCGCCTTGTCTGGAGAATGTTCCTGCCTTGTGGTCAATGATTATTGGGACAGGTTCCAGCTGCCCTGTGACCTTGCCCTGCATAAGTAGGAAAATGGATGGGCAGTGAACTTCAAAAGTCAGCCTTCTTGTACTCAGATTAGACATCTAATGTTAATAGTCATGATTGATTATGCAGGGGTGTGCACCTTCCATAGAAATAAGAAGGGGCTCTAGATGAGAAATCTTTGTCTATGGGAGCATCCTAGACTGGGGCTATAATAAAGAAAAATCATGAGTTGACTGTTTGACTGCCATCCAGACAAAACTAGCATTCTAAACTGAGCCAAGACCGATTTAAACAAACTCTTCCAAAAACTCTTCCTGGCAAAATACACGGTCAAAACTTAGATGAATTAAACCACCAGTAAGCTGGGATGGGATGATAATGACATTGATTTCCCTCGGGATCAATAAAGTATCTATCTACCTATCTATCAATCTATGAAAGGGTAAAACTGTGGTCTAGAACAGAAATTGTAGCCAACCAGGTATTTCGGGCCCTGTTTGAACATTTTGCCCTGTTGTTGTCTCTGTGTGTTTCATTTGTGCATTTTAGTTTTCTTAATGCACCCCTAGTAATGCATGTGTTATTTTAATTGCCTTTTCCAAACTAGCCATGTATGAGGCTGTTTTCACTAGTTTCTTCCTTTTGCTAAATACTGCTGGAACAGACTTCACCCCTCAGTAACCTTAACTTGGATAAGAAATGAGATACAGTACATATGTACTCTACAGTTTTCAAAAACGGGAGTACACAATTTCGAAATCTTTATCAGCAATAATATTAAACTGACAAAAGTAGCCATGGAAAACTAAAGTGATATGTAGAGAATGAGATTTCAAAACAAACACTGTTCTGTAAAATTGTCAAAACATGGGCATGAAAATGACCTAAAAAATGTGTGAGGAAATAAAAGAAAAAAAAATGAGAAAAATCCATTCAGATAGCAAGAGCCATGGGATTTGAACCTAGTCAGCTGAAGCTGACAAACCTTGATACTCTACTAAAACAAAGAATCAGTAAATAAACAACTACAAAATAGTCACAAGAAGAATGACAATTCTTTTAAGACCTTGTTTTTCTGAAAATGTGCCCTTTAGCACTTTATGGAATTCTGTACTTACTTCTTTGATACTTCAATCATAAAGACCAATTTGAGACATGAACTGCAGTGTTGACAGTAAAGTTAAAATTAGCAAAGCAACATGAGATACAAAGACTCGTGCAACTACACTTAAAACTCACTATGACAAGTTTCATGATTAATAGCACTTTTGTTGTGAAACCCCGATCTCTAGTTCACCGTTTTACTTTGCTGCTCTGTAATCATGTTGCTCCACTGATTTGATGAATACAGCTGCCATGAAGTGAACAACACATGATCATGTGTAGACATAATTTCTAGACATTGATGCTTTCATGGAATCATGGAGTAAGGCTTTGCTTGCATATTTTCAACACAGAGAATGACTGATGAATTTTCAGGAACATCAGGCATAAATGAAAGGTGTTTATGTACAAGAAGAGGATGAATGTAATTTTCATTTTCAAAATGACATTTTTGTTGTGGATTGCATTTTTTTCAGTTTAAATGAATTACTTGCATGCATTTTGAATTTTTCATAGTTACTCATTTTTGATGCACTCAATTTTTGATATTAATTTAATTATTTTTATTCTCTGTTTTTTTTTTTTTTTTGCTTTTTAATTTAGCAATTTACACTTTAATCCAAAGTGATTTAGAACATTTGAGATGCAACTGGTTACATTTCTTCTTTTGTTTTTTCTAATTGGAGCACAGGTGGATGAAGTGACTTGCTCAAGATAGCACAGTGTCAGTGGTGGGATTTGAACCCACAACCTCATGGTCTGAGGTCCAAAGGCTTAACTATTGTGCCACACTGCCTATTATCTAAAACAACTGTGTTAATTTAATTCAGAAACTAGAAAACCAAAAAGGTGCCAAAGATGGAAATTATTAAAAATAAATACATTTCAAAGTATTAATTAAAAAAAACACTGCATTAGAAACTTTGTGTTATTTATTTTTTTTTACTTCACAAGTGTAATATGTGAATCCTGGCATTTTACAAATGAAAGACATGAAAACACTGCAATTATTACAACTTGGGCTGCTGTTCGATTAGAAAATTTAATTGCATTTAATCACACAATTAAAATTTTTAATCAAAATTGACAGCATATTAATTAATATATTACATATTTCCTTTAGTCATATTAATATTTTTCTATAAAGCAGAAATAACTGATTAACTTTAATACAAAACAGTTTTAATAATTACTTCACTTTCCATGTTAAATTACTCCAGTTAGTTTAGCAGTTTTGTGTAAAAGAAATAATTGAGTACACTAATCAGTGAAAAGCTAAAAGTTTTTGTTTGGAGCCACATCACAATGCTATTTATTCTAGCACTTTGATTGGTCAGTCACTTATTTTCTAACCTGCTTAGACTGAACAGGGTCACAGGAGTTGCTACAGCCTTTCACATCTAGCACAGGGCACAAGGCAGGACATACCCTGGACAGGGATTCAGTCCATTGCAGGGTAAACAACATACACATGCATATACCCCCAACCAATTTAGTATCCTCAATCAACCTATCCTGCATGTCTTTGGACCGTGGGAGGAAACCTATGCACACACACTCCACGCAGGGTAAACCTAGAATGCAATCTCAGGTCTCCTTACTGCAAGGCTGTACCACTTTGATTGGTTCTGTTAAGAATTCTGTCTTTAAAATGTTATGAAGATGGAAAAAACCCACAGACTAGTTACTCAGTCAGTTGCTTAACCACACTAGTTTATTAACACTAGCCATCCAAGGTATGCTCTTTTTATTAACAATATATCCAGATACAGAAAAAAAAATGTTCCCAAGGGACCAGTGTTGGGAAATGTTGCTATAAATGAACTTGGATATACAGTGAACCCTCGTTTATCGCGGTTAATCCGTTCCAGACTCTACCGTGATAAATGAATTTTCGCGAAGTAGGATTCTTTATTTATAAATCAAATATTTTTGCAGTTAGAGTATAGAAAACCTGTTTACGACCTTCTAAATACGTTTTTTTAACATTATTAGAGTCCTCTAGACATGAAACAACACCCTTTAGTCACCATTACACTCGTATTACTCAATATATTAGACAAAATAAGAGAAAATAAGACATATTAGATGTTACAAATATCATATTACTAGGCGCACTCGCCTTTTAAGGCAACCGACTTTTATCTTCAATTATTGTGCGCTCCATGTGTACATCAGGCATGTAAGTGTAGAGAATGAGAACATCAAAGTGTCCATTCATAACATCTTTTTTTTTTTTCTCCCCTCAAGTGCCTGTCCAAAGTCGTACAATGTCAGCCCGAATCTGTACCGCTAAAGATGGAGTTTCATGCACTAAATAAGCTATAGGTGAGAATAAGCAAGCACCATCTCCTCTGATATTTACTATATGGTGAGGCATTTGTACTCCATCAACATTAATTATTTCCAGAGACATAATTTTTTCTATTTTTCCAGCGCATCGCGCACAAAAGCAAGGGAATGATGAGAGCACCAGAACTCTGCTCACATCGCCGCTTCGCACCTCAAGCCGCAAGTAGTAAGTCTGTAATGCGGAATACCACTACGCTTTGCACTCATGGGACGGAAGGACAATCCCGAACGCTTTTCTATAATAGATTATTGTACTGTACATTTAATTGTACACAACCACTAACCTATGAAGGCACGACCTCAGTAGGAGAGTTTTCAGAGATGGTGCAGTATCTTCAGCAGGTGTGTTGTTGTCTTCTTCCGCTAAAGAAGTACTAGGAGTAGGTAGTGGGTGTCTGGGTGCACGGCTGAAGAACATCTTGATAGGCAGTTGCTGGCGCTGTCTTTTCACATACGTGAGGAGGCTTTTGTAGGGTATTGCCATCTTTAATCATATACAAGAGTTTCACCTTCTTCTGGATAGTAAGCATCTTCCTCCGGCGCTTAGTTTTATTCTCAGAAGGCTTAGAAAAAGCAGCACGTTTAGGAGCCATCGTAGGGCTTAGATAAAAATTCTCAGAAAGCGCATGCGTAGTGACGTAAGCGTGTATGAAAAAAAAATCGCGATAGAGTGAAGCCGCGAAAGTTGAAGCGCGATATAGCGAGGGATCACTGTATTACTCATTAGTTAATAATTAACTAAATATGTTACATAGTTATAAATTTTAAAACTAACTGTCCCCCGCATCTCCACCTGCATAGTAGGGAAACAGGACAATCTTTAAAAATCAACAAACAGGTATCACTAGCTAAGTGGAGGCAAGGTCCACTCCAATATGTGGCCAGAGGTAGAGCAAAATCGAACAGAGGCAGGCACGTGAGTGAGGAGCAACCCCCGTCCAGCCTCCCACCCCTGACATCACGCTTCCCCCTCCCCTTGGCCCGCAGCCTGTGTTTCGGATTCACACGAATAAATTGCTCCTGCAAGTGAACTATGATACTTAGTGCAATGAGAGTAGTCCCAAAAAAACCCAAAATATTCAAGCAAATTATAGAAAAATACCCGATCTAAATCCGTTAAATAGTTCTCTTGTGAAAAGCGGACAGACATACAGGCAGATGTTGGATATTATATATATATATATATATATATATATATATATATATATATATATATATATATATATATATATATATATATACTGCTCAAAAGAATTAAAGGAACACTCTTTAATCAGAGTATAGCATAAAGTCAATGAAACTTATGGGATATTAATCTGGTCAGTTAAGTAGCAGAGGGGGTTGTTAATCAGTTTCAGCTGCTGTGGTGTTAATGAAATTAATAACAGATGCACTAGAGGGGCAACAATGAGATGACCCCCAAAACAGGAATGGTTTAACAGGTGGAGGCCACTGACATTTTTCCCTCCTCATCTTTTCTGACTGAATCTTCACTAGTTTTGCATTTGGCTACAGTCAGTGTCACTACTGGTAGCATGAGGCGATACCTGGACCCTACAGAGGTTGCACAGGTAGTCCAACTTCTCCAGGATGGCACATCAATACGTGTCATTGCCAGAAGGTTTACTGTGTCTCCCTGCACAGTCTCAAGGGCATGGAGGAGATTCTAGGAGACAAGCAGTTACTCTAGGAGAGCTGGAGAGGGCCATAGAAGGTCCATAACCCATCAGCAGGACCAGTATCTGCTCCTTTGGGCAAGGAGGAACAGGATGAGCACTGCCAGAGCCCTACAAAATGACCTCCAGCAGGCCACTGGTGTGAATGTCTCTGACCAAACAACCAGAAAGACTTCATGAGGGTGACCCAAGGGCCCCATGTCCTCTAATGGGCCCTGAGCTCACTGCCCAGCAGCATGCAGCTCGATTGGCATTCGCCATAGAATACCAGAATTGGCAGATGCACCACTGGTGCCCTGTGCTTTTTACAGATGAGAGCAGGTTCACCTTGAGCACGTGACAGAAGTGAAAGGGTCTGGAGAAGCCATGGAGAACATTATGCTGCCTGTAACATCATTCAGCATGAGCAGTTTGGTGGTGGGTTAATGATTGTCTGGGGAGGCATATCCATGGAGGGTCACACAGACCGCTACAGGCTTGACAAAGGCACCTTGGCTGCCATTAGGTATCAGGATGAAATCCTTGGACCCATTGTCAGACCCTATGCTGGTACAGTGGCTCCTGGTGCACGACAATTCCTGGCCTCATGTGGTGAGAGTATGCAGGCAGTTCCTGGAGGATGAAGGAATTGATACCATTGACTGGCCACCACACTTTCCTGACCTAAATCCAATAGAACACCTCTGGGACATTATGTTTTGGTCCATCCAATGCCACCAGGTTGCACCTCAGATTGTCCAGGAGCTCAGTGATGCCCTGGTCCAGATATGGAAGGAGATCCCCCACAACACCATCTGTCATCTCATTAGAAGCATGCACCGATGTTGTCAGGCATGTATACAAGAACACAGGGGCCATACAAAGTGCTGCGTACAATTTTGAGTTGCTGCAATTTAATTTTGGCAAAATGGACTAGCCTGCCACATAATTTTTCACTCTGATTTTTGGGGCGCCTTTGAATTCAGGGCTCTGTAGGTTGATCATTTTCATTTCCATCAAACGATGTGGCATCCTTTCGTTCCTAACACATTACCCAGTCTATATCAGTATAGATATCCAGGAGGATTTCTTTTCCCATTGAGATCTGATGCGTTTTCAAAGTGTTCCTTTAATTTTTTGAGCAGTTATATATATATATATATATATATATATATATATATATATATATATATATATATACATACACATATATATGTATATAAATATAATATACTAGCCAACCCGCGGCGTACCATACGCTGCATAATCAGGCTGGTTTTTTAATAATTTTTAAGCACAGGGGGAAAATTAAGATTTGAAAAATTGGTAATGTAATAAATCAGCAAGAAAAGCAACATTGTAACAATGCACGGAACGAACCAACACACAATTGTCCGTGCTGCGCTCAGGCATGGAGAGTGGAACGGGAGGAGAGGAGAAAGACGTCCACTCGCTCCCTCGTCATGCTAGTCTGCTGAATTCTCGTCCAGTATGCACTGCCTGCTCATGTGCCCACCTCCAACTCGTCACTCGAGTCGTTGTCGTCTTTGTACAGTCCAGATGCACCTGTGACTCACGTAGATTTTTCATTGCTCTGTGTGGTTTTGGCTGCCTTTCTATATATAATCCACCAAGACACCCGACCACGGTAGCAGCGAGGTGGGAGGGGGGTGTGTACAAAGTACAGGAGCATCGAAGAAGACGCATGTTTGTTGCAGATGCGAATTGCTGTATGTAGTGTCTAAAACAGTTTGCTATGGTGCACGCAGTCATGCGTTGTAACTGAAAAACCGGTTTTTAAAGACTGCTCACTTCATTGTGCATACGACTGTAGGTGAATGAAAAGATGCAACTCTGGAGAGGGCAACATACAATACAGCGTTTTACACGCTGCATACAGCGATTTACACGCTGTATACAGCGATTCACATTCGCAACAAATTGTTTTACACGCTGCATACAGCGATTTACATCCGTGACAAACATGCCTCTTCTTAGATAGTCCTGTCTCGTCCACCCTCGTTCTCGAAGCATACACACCGCCTGGTCATGTAGTGCCTCTGTGTGAACTGGTCAGGCACAGAGAAGGTCAGCTGCCGAGAGAGCGTCTCGATTGTTGCAGGACCTGCATTGGTGAAGCAGGTGAGACGGTAATGAAACAGAGGCACAGGGCTTATTGGATTTTAAAGACTGCCTCCTTCATTGGGTTTTAACCAATGCACGGAATGAACCAACACACAATTGTCCATGCGGCGCTCAGGTGTGGAGGGTGGAACGGGAGGAGAGGAGAAGGACGTCCACTCCGCTCCCTCCGTCATGCTAGTCTGCTGATTTCTCGTTCAGTATACACTGCCTGCTCATGTGCCCACCTCCAACCAGTCACTCGAGTCGTTGTCGTCTCTGCACAGTCCAGATGCACCTGTGACTCATGTAGACTTTTCATTGCTCTGTGCGGTTTTGGCTGCCTTTCTATATATAATTCACCAAGACACCCGACCACGGTGGTAGCGAGGTGGGAGGGGGGTGTGTACAAAGTGCAGGAGCATCTAAGAAGACGCATGTTTGTCGCGTGTAAAACAGTTTGCTATGGTGCACGCGGTCGTGCGTCGTAACCGAAAACTCGTATTTTAAAGACTGCTCACTTCATTGTGTTTTAACTTCAGTTGTAAAGGAATGTTTTAAGGATCCCATGGGATACCCCACGAAAACAGTTTTACACACTGCATATGGCGATTCACCTCCGCGAGAAACATGCTTCTATGAACAGTCAACGTGGGTCGGAGCTGCATGTGACCTCTACGACAGACGAATTTAAATGATGCCGGTTTTTCTGTGTCGTCACGTCACTTGTCGGCGGCTTAGTGAATCCACGCCGCTTTCCATGGTTGTCTTGCCTTAGTGAATTATATGTATAGATGTAGTACATTACAAACAGTGTGTTACTTTTGCATTACTTTTCCCTCTAGTGGAGATCTGAAACCCATGCTAGTAACCAAAAAAAATCTATTTGAACAAACAGAATAAAGAATATTGCAACATTCATTACTATTCCATTCTAGAGGCTAACATAAAGCAGGGTTCAATGTTATTTATTTTTATTATGCAGCTTTTTAGTGCTCCTTAGTTTAAGCCTTTATTATTTTTTATGATTTCAGTTTTAGCATTGGATACGGCAGAACAAACTCCAAAAATGCATATTTTCAATTTAAATGTGGTCAACTAAACTTCTCAATGAGGAAAATATGCTTAGTCCTTAATGTGCTAAGAAGTAAATAACATTAATCCCCTTTTTCCATTCTCAATGCGAGCCCCCAAAGATTTGAGTTATGAACAATAACTGCTGTGCTACCCAATTACACTGTTTCAACCAATCCATATACAGTGGAACCTCGGTTCACGACCATAATTCGTTCCAGAACTTTGGTCGTAAACCGAGTTGGTTGTGAACCGAAGCAGTTTCCCCCATAGGATTGTATGTCAATACAATTAATCCATTCCAGACCGTACAAACTGTATGTAAATATGTAAAAATATGTAAAGATTAAGCACAAATATACTTAATTACACCATAGAATCCACAGTGTAATAGTAAACTAATGTAAAAACATTGAATAACACTGACACAAAACACCAAGGCTCTCTGATCAGCTACACGAGCTGGCTCGCTCGCGCTCTCTCTCTGTAGCACACACACCACCAAAGCCCCTCCTTACCTCAGCTACAGGAGCAGGCTGGCTCACGAGCTCTCTCTCTGTGTAGCGCGAGCGCACAAACACACACACACACACACACACACCTATCCGCCCCCCCAATCCCTTCCCTGTCAGCTGCCCGGCTCTCTAATCTCTCTGTAGCACGTGCTCGCGCAGCATTTTTTTTTTTTAAATGACTTTTAAGCGCAGCAGAAAAAATCCGCTTGCAAAACCAACTCACAAGCAAACAAAAAGTAAGATTGCAGGAGATCACGCTATTAAACCTAAAGCCTGATCGCTGTAAACAATGTTTTTAAAATGAGTTTTAAGCACAGCAGAAAAAAAAACACTGCACAAATCCGAACTTCATTTAAAAACCAACTCGCAAGCAACCAAAAAAGTAACATTGCAACAAATCACACGATGAAGTCCTCCATGTTAACAATTTTTAATGAGTTTTAAGCACAAGGAAAAAGCGAACATTTGAAAAGAGAAATGTAACATCGCACCTAATCGCGCTATGAAAAACTCCATCTGTAAACCTTTCATGAGTTTTAAGCACAAGGAAAAAAGCGAACATTTGAAAAAAGAGAAAAATAACATTGCAACAAATTGCATTATGAACTAAAAAAATTACTTTTGAAAAATCCGTAATACAAAACCACCAAGAAAACTAACCTTGCATGAAACGAGTTCTGGCATGAAGTGTTTTCCTTCAGGTGTTTTCTCTCTGTGATTTCTTGGGTTTCTGGTGCTTTTAGCTGTTTAGCTGGTGGGAGTGAAAGCCTCATGCAGCCATTCCAAAAGAACGTTCTTGTGACCCTCCACATTACTGCCAGTCTGGCTTTGTTTACATTATGCTGCTTGAAAGCACGAGGGTTCTCCGATTGGTAAATGAGTAAACTGGTAAACATTTTTTCCACCTTTTGTAATTTCTTTCTTTACTTCGATTTCAATTTTCTTCAAAACTTTCTTCTGACCACTCTCCACTTGCTTAGAAGCCATAGTTAACTGCAAAAGCACAAGAAATACTGTAGAGCACAAAGAGAGTGCACGTCTTATTGAAAACAATGAACAAGGAGCGGCTTTGCTTAAATGAAAAAGCATGGCAGCTCTCTTTCTCTCTCAGGCTGCCTGTGGGGGGAGGGGGATGGTTTCGCTTGCACTACAGCCTACAGATAGGCAGGCAAACACGTGCAGCAATCTCCTCCTCCTCCTCCTCCTCTCCAGCAGGCACGTGCTCGCTCGCTCGCTCTTGCTCTTTCTCTCTCTCTCTCTCTCTCAACTGAGGACCCAAGGGAAACTGGCTTGTTCAGCAAACACGTGAAGCAATCTCCTCCTCCCTTCCCTAGCAGGCACGCTGCTTTCGCTCTTTCTCTCTCTCTCTTTCAGCTCAGCTTGCAGGCAGGCAAGGGAACCTGGCTTGTTCGTATACCGAGTGTGTGGTTGTGAACCGAGGCAAAAGTTTGCAATAAAATTACATTTTATTAACAGGTTTCTGTTATTGTGTTTCATTCAACACAATTTTATCTGATTGGCTGTATGATCAAACCTGCAAAGGAGTGGCATACCGCCTAACCGATTTACTTCTTGCCTTTTGCCCAATGCTACTGCAATGATCACTAGCTTCCTGTGTTCCTAAATTGGGCAGCTTAAATTTACCCCTCAGCAAATGCAAGATTAAATGCATACTTATAACTTCAGTTCAATTCTTTTTCAATTGATTACACACAATGCATGTGTTTAACCTCTTCCTTACTAGCGGTCAACAGATAACCAGAATACCTGTGTGGCACAATGTTAACAGCAGGCAAAGTCTTCTAGGGAATAAGGCAAAATTTTAATGAAATGATGAAGGTACAATAAAATTAGGTACAGTAAAACCTAGATTATCTGTCAGGGTCAAGACCGAGGACATGACGGATAAAAGACAGGTAACAGAAAAGCTATTTTAAAAATTATATACTGCAGATTACCTCTCTTTAAGAAGGGGGACCGGAGGGTGTGTTCCAACTACAGAGGGATAACACTCCTCAGCCTCCCTGGAAAAGTCTATTCGGGGGTTCTGGAAAGGAGGGTCCATCGGATAGTCGAACCTCAGATGCAGGAGGAAGAGTGTGGTTTTCGTCCTGGTCGCGGAACAGTGGACCAGCTCTACACCTTTAGCAGAGTCCTGGAGGGTGCATGGAGTTTGCCCAACCAGTCTACATGTGTTTTGTGGACTTGGAAAAGTCCCTCAGGGAATCCTGTGGGGGGTGCTCCGGGAGTATGGGGTACCGGACCCCCTGATAAGGGCTGTTCGGTCCCTGTACAACCGGTGTCAGAGCTTGGTCCGCATTGCCAACAGTAAGTCGAACCCATTTCCAGTGAGAGTTGGACTCTGCTAGGACTGCTCTTTGTCACTGATTCTGTTCATAACTTTTATGGACAGAATTTCTAGGCACAGTCAGGGTTTTGAGGGGGTCTGGTTTGGTGGACTCAGGATTGGGTCACTGCTTTTTGCAGATGATGTTGTCCTGTTTGCTTCATCGGGCCGTGATCTTCAGCTAGCTCTAAATATGTTCGCAGCGGAGTGTGAAGCGGCTGGGATGGGAATCAGCACCTCCAAATCTGAGACTATGGTCCTCAGCCGGAAAAGGGTGGAATGCCCTCTCAAGTATAGGAGCAAGATCCTGCCCCAAGTGGAGGAGTTCAAGTATCTCGGGGTCTTGTTCACGAGTGAGGGAAGAATGGAGCATGAGATAGACAAGCAGATCAGTGCGCGTCTGCAGTAATGCGGGCTCTGCATCGGTCTGTCGTGGTGGAAAAGGAGCTGAGCCGTAAGGCAAAGCTCTCAATTTACCAATTGATCTACGTTCCTACACTCACCTATGGTCATGAGCTATGGGTAGTGACCGAAAGATCGAGACTGCGAATACAATCGGCTGAAATGAGTTTCCTCTGCAGGGTGTCTGGGCTTTCCCTTAAAGATAGGGTGAGAAGCTCAGTCATCCGGGAGGGGCTCAGAGTACAGCCGCTGCTCTTCCGCATCGAGAGGAGTCAGGCGAGGTGGCTTGGACATCTGATCAGGATGACTCCTGGACGCCTCCCTGGTGAGGTTTTCCGGGCACGTCCAACAGGGAGGAGACCCAGGGGAAGACCCAGGACACGCTGGAGGGACTATGTCTCCCGGTTGGCCTGGGAACGCCTTGGGATTCTCCCAGAAGAGCTAGAAGAAGTGGCCGGGGAGAGGGAAGTCTGGGCCTCTCTGCTCAAGCTGCTGCCCCCGCGACCAAACCTTGGATAAGCGGAAGAAGATGGATGGATGGATACTGTAGATTAGTTAAGAGTCATATTTACAAAACAAAATATAATATTGTTATATTCAGTAATAATATAATATATTTCAATAATTTGAAAAGAGAATAATTTATAAAAATATTAGAACAAAACTGAGTTATAAAACTGGGATGGAAAAAAAAACAACTTTGGAAGTACTTTGCTTTTATAATTATCTTGACCTCAACCTTTAATTTAAACAATACAAGTAACCATTTTCTGACATCAAGATTTTACTAGCTTAACGAAAAGTGCCTAAAACTGCAGTTATCATTTGCAAATCTTTGTTGCACTACACATTTCATTCCAGGCTGGCACACTGGATTAGACAACAAACAGACAGTGCAATATCTAAATTGCAGACAAGAGCAAAACGTCCATTTTACCTTACCTGCATTTATCAGAGGGCTTCAGCCTTTTAGAGCACATAATGAAGCTGAACAGTAAAATTACAGAAGTAGCTCTGCAACTATCCAGTCATTCAAAGACAGCTAACCAGAGTACCAGCTGACTTAGAACTATAGCACCCTGACCCTGAAGCCATTTCTGCAAAATATAACATATACTCTTGAAGAAATACTCCATCCAAAAATGATATTTTTTAAGTAACTTACCATGTATATTTTGTAATGTTTGAGGAAAACAAATCTCCTGTATTCACACACAATGGAGACAACTAAGTTTCCGAAAGAACAATGGTCTATGGTGGCCTACTTTGGACAACAGCAAACAATGTAAAAATATCCATGAAGAAATCTCTGATTCTCGTGCTGCATAATCCCCATGTGAAGTAATTTACTGGTATCCTGCTCACAGTGTCCCAAACATATGTATTTAAAAAAATGCTGTTAAATAAGTAATTTCTAGAAAACATTCTCATGAAACTTAATGCACTCAGACATGAACAAGCATTTCAACTGCAGACCCGTGTCCCATTGTTATATTTATATTCATATCCACAACTAGAGTAGCTCAGGATTATTTAGTGGTGGGCCGTGAAACTGTATGGTGAGTTGTCCTTCTACTCGTTTAAGCATTTTCTAAATGCCCACATCCAAGGTATATTCTGTTCTTGATAATGTTTTCAGTTAACTTTTAACCTTTAGCTACATACGTCTCTCAGGGAACTTTGCACTGTTGATATCATATGAAACACAGTTTTTATCTTTGTATAACCTTTTACTGGTCTGTGATTTACAGGTGTGTTCATAGATTTACATATCCTGGCATAATTTGTGAAATATTTGCCATTGTTTGGAAAATATAAGTCATCAGGCAGAAAGCTTTCCTTTTAATTAGGGAGTGTGCTTAGGAAAAGAAATTTATTATCACAGAATTGTATGTACCCTTTTTAAATCACAATAATAACTAAATTCAACCAAATGGGCCTGATCAAAAGTTTACATACCCTTGAATGTTGGGGCTGATAATATACACACACAGGTTCAAATTAAGGGGTAAGTAAGGGAGTGTGTCCAGACCTCACTTTGATTGCAATCAGTATCTGTGTATAAATAATCAATTTAAATAAATGCAGAGCTGCACTGACTTTGCTGGATACCAAGCCATAAAAGCAAAAGAACTGTGAAAGGACTTGTGAGAAAAGGTTGTTGAATTGTATAAATCAGGAAGAGAATATAAAAAGATATCCAACGATCTGAAAATATCTATCAGTGGTGTTTAAACACAGCAGCTAAAGGACATTGGCACTGTGTTCAATGAAAGTGTTTCTGGTAATAATATTAGCTGCAGCATTCTGAACCTACTGGAGTTTGTAAAGGAGTTTGAGAGGAAGACCAGAAATGATGGAATTATAATAATACGAGAAGTAACCAGAGCATGAACAAGAATAGTAGTGCTTGTAGATGAAAGAGACTGGTGTAAACAGCTCATATTGCGTAGATGGAAATATGAAATCCAATTAAATTTATTAATATGCACCTCAAATTTTTATGTGCTAATGACACCTAAGCTCTTAACCAGGGAGGATGAGAAGATTAGAGAATTATCAATAGTAAACAAAATATTAACACAATGTGTCCAAAACATATTTAGTTCCTACCTGAAGAACTTCTTTTTAACAATGTTTAATTTAAGAATATTAGCAGACAGCCATTATTTAACTTCTTGTAGACAGTCAAACAGGGAAGAAGGTGGAAGACTGGAATCAGGCTTAGTAGACAGATTGAGCCGGGTGTCATTAGCATAACCGTGAAAATTAATATCAAATTTCCTAAACATATGATCAAGAGGCAGAAAGTCAATAATAAATAAAAGCGTGCCCAAGACAAAGCCCTGGGGAACACCACTAACAACTGGGCAAACTTGTGATATGAATATTTTAGTTGTACAAACTGGGTACGATCCAAGAGATAAGATTTAAACCATGAATGTGGAGTGCCAATTACACCAATCGATTTTAATCTCTCAAGGAGAATATCATGAGAGATTGTATTGAAGGCAATCGATAAACTGTTATTAACCCTCTTCTGTTCTGTTTCTCTCCTCTGCATCTGGATGTGGTACATGGTGTCACTGATCTACTGCCTGGCTGCTCTCCTGTGTATGAAGAAGTCATCATGGATAAAGAAGAATTAGAATTATTGGATGGAATTATTCTCTCATCAGATTGGATGGGTAGCACAGACTCCACTATAAAAAACCCAGGAAGGAGTAGGCAGCTAGTTGGCTGAGGTGTCCAGGACTGTGATATTGTTTTTCACTTTCTCCTTTACAATTTTAATATCCTCCGTTGTCAATTGGTTCATCAATTAATTAATTGAAGGATATTGTTGGTGTCCATTTATGTTAGTTTGTTTCTACTTTATACACTGTGTGTTTTAACAAAACTGTATTTTTATGTATACTAGCTTTGTATTTAGTAATTAGTTCAATCTGTACTTGCATTTTAACTGAGAATTGTTGTTGTAATTTTGCAGCAAGTCTATAAAGAGGGCAAGATAAAAAATAACGTTAGCTGTAAACCAATTGGAGCAGTCAGGGCAAGAATGCTAAAAATGTAATTATATCCTCTTGTCATTTTCTGCAATGTAAGCAAAGTAATAATTAACACATACTTTGTTATGGATTAGAAAAAAAACAGGAGGGAACTACTGCTTTACTACCAGTTCCAAGTGAAAAGAATCATAATCATAAGCAGCATTATGACAAAAATAAACAGTAAATTACTTTTTTAAATACTGAAAGAATTTTTAGTGAATTAAATATGAAGGATATTCTACAAAATAGCAATACCTTCAGGTAGGGGGCAACATCACAACCAAGTCAGAGAATGTACCGTACTGTATGCAGACAGCATCCAGAGCCTACATATAAAAGTGGCCCCTTGTTTTCAGGAAAAACTAATTTTAGGACTAAAAAAGGAGACAGAGCACAGTAACATAATGTTTACTTGTTAGCCTACAATATCTAAGAAATGCTGAGGAACTGCCGAGTCATTTCATAAAGTGTACAACTTGAAAACAAAAATGTACACTGATAAAACATGTAACTATATTCAACTGATCACATGTTTTGACTTGAATGTTCCAATAATGCTCACAAATTGTCACAAATTTTTAAGTGTTCAACCCTAGGAAACGGACATTAACCTTTTAAAATCAGAAGGCTATACTTCATTACAAAAATCTTGCTTTATGCAGTCACAGAGATGAGACTCATAAAACATAAGATGCTCACCATTAACCAATATCTAACAGGTATACTGGTGGTTGTGAAAATGCTCCTTACTATTAGATCAAACACTGCTGAGTGTGAAAATGCTTTTTCAGAACTAAACCTCATCTTTATTAACATAAGGACCCACTTAATGGTCCAGACATGACAAATTTTAATGCAGTTCTATATAAGAATCACTGGCTATGGTCAACTAAAGGTGTATGACGCTGTAAATGTCATATTGCACCTCAAACTAATCAAACAGATTAAATCATTGACAAACTAATTGGTGGGGTAGAAAATGCAATACTAATGCAGTACTTTAATAAATTTTTGATAAAATATTTTTGTGTACATTGGAAAAAGATCACAGATCAACATGATATAATCCTTTAAAAATAATATATCTGCTAAAATATTCTCTTTCAAGATGCTGACTGTGCACTTGTGAACAACAAAACTTTATAAATAAATGTTGTTGTAGAAAGCTGCAGATAACCTTCTAACCTATATAAGCTGGTCTACAAGAAACCATACCTGGACTACCAGATTCGAAAAGATGGAACCCCAGCAGAATATTATATGCATTTACAATCTGTTCAGTCCTGAGAGACATTGTTATCTCTGTTCTGAATGAAAACATGATTAAAAATTCCTTTTATGATGTCAACTGTGTTTATATAGTGGTAGAAGAGTTCTATGCACACTACTTTACAAATAAATATTGCTGTAGAAAGTTGCAGGTAACACTGCAACCTCTACACAAAGCAGGGCTACTAGGGTTGTGAAAAGGTGGTAATTCAGCAGGATACCATATGCATTTACAATTTGTTCACCTCTGAGAAACTTTGAAAACATGAGATTCAAAATTTATTTTGCCCATCCCTGCAAACTACACGAGGTAAGAACTACATAAAAAAATATATCAATATAGATGGAGTATTCCTTTAACAAATCCCAACTTTGAAATTTAAAGGAATTCTCCACCTAAAAAAAATATACTTTTTATATGGTGCTGAAAAGGAAATTACAAAATACATACAAAATAGACTTGGCACATTAAAACCTGTCCCATCATAACAAAGATATAATTTAGTAATTTTAATTCCATTAATATGATTCACTGTGAGTTTTTGTTGGTGAAGTTCATGGTTTTAAGCATTTTATTAGTTTTTGGACCTCAATGTACTTATGTATTATACATCGTCATCAAGAAGACTAAACTTTTAAATAGTTTTCAGACTGAAACTTATTTTTAAACAATTAATGAATGTAATACTGCTTAATGTAATTACCAAAGATGTGCCTCTTATCTATTTAAATGTTCATTAATGCTCTCCTACTGACATACATTGGTCTGCCTTAACTCAGGCTGTTCAGCTTGATTCTCGTTCTCCCAAGAACTCACTTGCTGTCATCTCTCCTACCATGCAAATGCAACACAAAATACAGCTTCCTACTCTTCTCCTTTACTACTGCATTGACTAACCAAAAAAGCTGAACCGCACAACATTCTGTGTAATTCTCTTAAAAGGGCGGGCTCATTTATTATACAAATAAAAGTCCATACACAAGGACATTACCTTTAAGATACTAACATGCCAACAATAAAGAACAATTTATGTTTCCTTTCAAATGCATGCTTGACATACCGTATAAATATTTGTGCAAGTTTACAAAATTTTCAGTACACCAGTGAAAAGTTTTCTTAAAATCTATACTGGCAGATGAATTTCATCTGGTATACTGGGTAACCTGGTATTATCCCACTGTTACTTAACACATTTATTACATTTTCACACTTACGTTTAATATACATATTAATACCACTTTATAATAAATAATAATGCAAAATTTACTATCCATCCATCCATCCATTATCCAACCCGCTATATCCTAACTACAGGGTCACGGGGGTCCGCTGGAGCCAAACCCAGCCAATACAGGGCGCAAGGCTGGAAACAAACCCTGGGCAGGGCACCAGCCCACCACAGGGCACACATACGAACACACCCACACACCAAGCACACTCTAAGGACAATTTAGAATTGCCAATGCACCTAACCTGCATGTCTCTGGACTGTGGGAGGAAACCGGAGCACCCCGAGGAAATCCATGCAGACACGGGGAGAACATGCAAACTCTACGCAGGGAGGACCCGGGAAGCGAACCCAGGTCTCCCAACTGAGAGGCAGCAGTGCTACCCACTGTGTCACCATGCCACCCGTGTAATTTATTAACTTGGGGAAAAAAAAAAAAAGATCCGTGGGGCATGTATAAATGTGTTAGTACCTTCCTTAAATTTGTTTACTTAAATTAAAGGATAAACTCTGCATTTTTCAAGTCAAAGTTATTTCTTCCCCATTTGTTGTATACTGTATATTACAGTAATTTACTACATAAAATTTGTTTTGTAAAGTGAAGTGTTTTTTTAAATTAATATTAAAAATATCCAGTCTGGTCTTGTACCTTACAATATAGTTTAAGGAAACTTGGGTCTGTGACGATGTGGGTTCCACTCCATCCTCCAGTCTTGCTTCTGGGAGCTCTGAATCTGCATCGTCACATTTGGTGGCAGCAGTGGGATGAGCTGGCAGTGAGGACCGAAGAGTAGGAGACAGAGCAGCAAGCGGGATTGGTGCCAAACGTTTTAAGAATCCATGGACCCAAGCTGGAGGAGGACATTTTAAAGGACAGAGCTTTTTAATGGATATTTATTTATTTGATTGCTTTTATGGTCTTTTAAAGGTTCTGATTCTTTTAATGTCCTGTTTTTACAATAGGGGCTTGGGTTGGTTTTAGTGCGGGTTGTTTTAGTGCTTTTATTATTCATTTTAGTGAAGTGGTTGTGTGGCCGAGCTGCGGACCTGGGCCGCCAGTTGCACAGGGTTGGCAGTGGCATGGAGCCTTCCCATGCAACTGGGGCTTATGGGGGGGCGGAATGTCGTGTAGCGGGTCCACAGCTCATGTCAAAAAAGCCACTTTCTTAAAAATAAGTAATCGGCGCACTCACAGCTTAGAGAAGGGATGTGGTATGTGTGGCCGGAGCGGTTCCTACGTGAACACTTGATGTGGGCGGCCCTCGCTTAAGTGCACAGGTGAGGAGTTGTCCGCATCTGTAATTGATGCCGGGAGCTGCTAATTGCCACAACTGATCCACGTCCACGTAATAAATAGAAGCATGAGGCGGCTAGGGGAAGTGGAAAAAATGGACGGAGGTTGAGAAAGACAGAAGGCAGAAAGCAGGGAGGAGAAAGCCAGTGCATGAACGAGCGAAGGTGCTTGTAGTTGAGAACACCTGCAGCTGAACGGTGAGCCTGGGTGTTTGGCCGGTGCCCTGGGAGCAGTTGGTAGTGGTCGCTCCCGCTAAGCATTATTGAGGAGAGGGAGTGACCAGAAGGAGGATGGCTCACTGCATGAGGCCGGGAAGGCAGCAGGAGTCGGGACCTGGTCGCTGGGGAGAGAAAGTCACGGTCAGGTGAAGTCCACCAGAGCCAGGGATCGGCAAGGCAAACAGACCAGCAGAAGGAGGCGGAAAGAAGGTCAGTTCCAGTCACAAGTAGAAAGGCAGAGAGATTTGTTTTAAAAGACTGCTTCCAGCCATTGTTTTAACCTCGCTGTTTTTAAAGGATTTTTTTCTAGCATGTTTTTAACCTCTACAATTCACAGCTTTTTATTGGATTATTTATTTGAAGATTTTTTAAAGCACTGCACTTATTTATTTGAACACTGTTTTGTTGTTGCTGTTTTAATAAAAGCACTTTGCACCATCCCCATGCTTCATTGTTTTGCCTCACTGTCCAGCTCATTGGTAACATTACCGATGGTTTCGGGTTCAGAGCTCTCAGAAGCAAGATGGGAGCATGGAGCGGAACCTGCATATAAAAAAGGCTTAAACTTATCAAATATGTCCACTTTGAAGAAGCAAAGTTTTAAGAAAACATGCCTTCTATGTCCAAGGAAGGAAACTAGAAATATTTATTTTATCACCGATTCTTAGAACAATTTTGCTTGAGGTAAGAGTACATTTCCCATTCACTCATCTGCTGAAAGCGGCTGTTGAGGGAGGAGTTTTGAGGTAAATAAGGAAGTTGATCAGCACAAAACCAAACCTGTCTGAAGCAGCTAAGAACAATTTTATCTTTGGAGAAAATTTTTTGAAAATGTGCATATTGAACATAAATTTAGAAAACAAATAATTTGCAGTTTTTATCAACTTATCTTAAAGCTATGGCTTGTAGTACTTAGGTTGGAAATGGGTGCTAGAATGTAAGACCTACTGAAAGCAGGCCTGCACATGTGTAGCGCTGACTTCTCTGTGGACGACTACTTGCAGCCAAAGAGTGAAACAAAAAATGTTCCTTTTTGCCCATTATTCAGGTCAATTGCAGTTCCAAACATATTTCAAGTGAGTCATTTCACTGTACCTGCAACTGAAGCAGGCTGAAAAGTAGACATACTGTGTATAAATGGAGACGATTTAGGTCTGTGGCTGCTCTACCTAAAACTGGATGCCCAGATGAAAAAAGTCAAAAGGAACAACACAGAATGCTCAATGAGGTAAAAAAGAATTCTAGAGTAACAACTAAAGGCTTGAAAGAATCATTGAAACAAGTTAACATCTCTGTTTATGAGTCTACCATACACAAAACAATGAACGGGCATGGCAGGATACCAAAGATTAAGCCACTGCTCCTAAAAAAAAAACAAAAACAATCACTACACAGTGGCAGTCCACAGTGCCACTAGGGAACTGTTTTGTGAAATGATGAAACGGAGGCTGAATTATTCATGAAGAATATACAGCAGTACATATGACGTAAAAACTGCACAATATACCAACGTGAAAACAACTTCCCAACGGTGAAGTACTATGGAGGCATCATGATTTGATGCTGCTTTGCCTACTCAGGGCCATGACAGCATGCCATCATCAAGGGAAAAATTAATTCCCAAGTTTATTATGGTATTCTATAGTATAATATCAGAGTACCAGTAGACGTTTGGTGATACAGTAGGACAATCACCCAAAACATCAAAGTAAATCTACCACAGAATGACTTAAAAAAAGAAAACCTACCTTAGAGTAGCCAAGTCAGAACCCATGCCTTAATCCAATGGAGATGCTGTGGAATGACTTCAAGAGAGATTTTCACACCAGACACATAAGAATATGGCTGAGCTCTACCTTATCATTAACTGCTTCGGAAAGGCAGTTTTTGAAAGTATTATCTACTTTACCAATAAAAAATACCCAATTAATAATAAGATTGTCACAGTCTGCTAAATTCTATGAAAATATGTTTTGAAGCAAATATTAAGCAAATATTCCAATATGTTTAAACAGATGTTAAAAGTTCTATGTCCTGCTACATGAATGATTATAAAACATGCATTTGAATGCTTCATTTAAACTAATAATTTTGCTTTTTTGCTTGCAGTCTGTCTCACAAAGCATGCAGCACTACTAAGTCAACTTCAAAAACACTGTCCAGTACTTCAGACAAAAAAATCACCTCAAGGAGCCAGTGGCTCCTAAAAGAAAAAATAGGAGCCAATAGCTTTGATTTAGATGCCAAATAATAAAATGTGTAAAATATTAATCTTTCAGTTCCTTACCTTTCTAACCTCCATGTATGTCTGTCTGCCTAATTCTTTTCCTTCTCCTGGGCAGTGTAACATCCTTCCCTCATGCTTTTATATCCGTATTGATGATCTGGGTAACTGAATGTCATTTTATCCAGTATTTTATTCAGGCTCCGAGTCTGTGTCACTGACCATTAGAATGTCAGTGTCAGAGGGCCATCCAGTATAATTTGGTCTTCTTTTATGCATGTTTAAAATGGGCTCAGGATCAAACTGCTGAAGTATTGGACCTTCTGTGCAGATCCTGACTAAATCCTCTAAGGCTGAGAGACATTGAGTGAGTTTAGCACTTTTGATTTTATTTTGCTCTGTGCTGAAAAGCCACGTTCACACGGAGCTGCTGAAATAGGCACATTTAGCACGATCTCAAGACGATATAGTATATTGTAGGAAACTGACAATGTTGCACAGAAAGACTTCCCACAAACTGTTACAAGACTTGCCTGAGAATTTGCCTTTAATCAGATTTTTAGCAATCTTTATTCAATTTGTACAGCTCTGACATCACATGCATCCTTCAAGAAGACTTCTTGATACCAGTTAATTAAAGTGTCAGTCTCATTTTCTCCAAAAGTGGTTAAATAATCTGGCAATGAATTATGATAGAAGATTGAGAAACAACAAATGATAGTAGACCTATGTAAGCTTTCCTGCCAGGTATTACCCCTTATATTTTCAAACCAGCCTTCCAATTCTTTGACTGTACCCTCCACTATTTCTTCAACATGCAATTGAAGGTCATCACTAAATCCTGTGAGACTTGTGCCTTGGAGTTGGATATTCTGAAAGGTGATGCCTGTATCATTATTACTCACTGACTTTCCCCGATTTTAGTTTGTCTGAGATGTGTTTGGTATCCTGGGGCACCACATTTTATGCTGAGCAAGTGATTCTAGCCTAGCATGTTGCTGAAACTCCTGCAACTTTCCATTCTTTAATGGTCTGACATGCCCTTGATTGTGAGAACACAAATGTCAATAGCTGCTAAAGCTTGAGGCAAAATCAAAAAATTCTTCTGAAGTATAATGGAGAAAGTGACAAAATGCCTCCATTTTCTGTGTACTGTACTTTGCTATCCCTTTAATGTCAGTTTTTTTTAACTTGCAGTCAGGTGTTCCATATGGTGATGCACAGCTGTACTGTGTGATCCAAGTGCAGAAAAACCGAAAGTGCCCAGTAAGTGTTTAACAATCAATGCTGGAACTTCACTGAAGAAAATGTGTGTACAGAATAGCCTAATTCCACACTGATTGCTCTCGGCTTATGCTTGGATTTGGGGCTGGTATGTTTTCCACATGAGCTGTAGTAAGTCAAAGACTTTTTCAATCATTAGCTGTCCACTGTTCATTTTAAAAGCACAAGACTGAGGTCATTCACTTCTACAGCAAAGGCCTAGCCAAGGTAATAAAAGACAATGTGTACCATTTTAACTACACATTTTTTTGAAAGGGGGCACAGCACATACAATGATTATCATGTAATACTTTCTACATGTAGTACAAGATCAGTTTTAATCGTCCATGCTGAATTGTGCATGTAATATGCAAGAAAAAGTGTTTTATAGAATAATTATACTTGCTATTAAAATGAGATTCTTCCCCCAATTTAAAGGGATGGTTATAACAGGCAAGGCATTGTTTTTTGACAGAACATAAAGTATTTCATTCAAATTGTTTAAATCACTTAAATGACTTAAGTGAAATTTGAGTTCCACAACACAGCCTTTCCCGAGAAAAAGTTTTTGTTTTCCTGTTATTTTCCCCCAGCAAAAACTACCTGAGTAAATGTTTAAGAACAAGGTGCCAAGTATGGCGTGAAAGTGGATTAATACATTTATTTTAACAATTTGTTTTTTAAATGACTTTATACAGAGCTATTGGGTGTCAAGTAATGAGTTATTAATTATAATATTACTATTATTAATATTTCAATATACAGTATCTGTTTTTCCAAGTTTCTTTGTTGATGAGTTCCATTGAAGAATTTATTGGTATCAGGACATATAGTGCACAAGCCAAAAGATTGAAAAAACAGCTGATGAGTCACATTTTTCAATACCATTTTCGCAAAGTTTATTGTCTGTCAAAAATCAAGAAGCACCCAGGTAAAACGACAATAACATGTAATACACCTGTAACTTTAAAATGCACACTTCATGACAGAACCATGCATAAGGAAACAATGAATGGGCAGATGCATATGTATATTTAGTGACAGACAGGCCGGAATTTTGCATGGAGCATGCGTTAAATCAAAAAAAGAAATGGTGCACAAAGATGTGCAAAAACATTACAACCATATCTTAGTACTCTTGCTTGAAATCAGAAGAGGCACTGAATTCCACGAAGCACAGATATATTCCTAACAGGTGTTAATGTCTTCCTTGCATTTTGACGACTTGCTGCATATTCAGCCCTTTGTTTATCAATTTGGCACAGGCATAACCAGCCTCTCCTTGAAATTCACCATTTGGGATACATGACTGCCGTGTCAGTCATGCTGCACAATTAAGAAAATGTATGTCTCCGCGTGGCTCTCATACCCAGTGTGGACATGTCAATTATAAAACCAGCCTTTAAAAGAATGCAGGATATATCCAAGGGGGAATCTCCCCACACCAACACTTTTGTTAATAGCACATCTGCTCAACAATAAAAAAAGGCCTTTTGCATATGTTACAATATAATTAGTGTAGAAGTTTCAATGATTTCACTCACTACTGGCAAACTAAATAGAAATAATAATCACCAAGGCCTATTTTTGGTCGCATTTGCGACCATTTTAGTTGCAGCCTGTAGCACTGAAATCTGATTTTCTGTGCATCGAAAGGGACAAGGTCAAAGAGAAAAATGGAACTGAGACACTTCACATGTCTGTATGCATAGATAAAACTCTTACAAAATCACTAACAATAACTTAAAACATACCAAAAGCATACATTACTGTTCAAGTAAAGTGATATTTGGCTTGTCCATCATCATCGGTGCCCAGTAAGCAAGTGTTCAGTGTTATGGCCAATATTTATGTGGACAAGAAGAGCACTCTAAATTGCATAAAAGGAATGGGAATTTTAGTTACTCTTATAAGCTACTCCACAATAATTGAGCTTTACTGTTTAATTCATTGATTTGTAAACAGCACACAATTTAAGAATAAAATATTGTTTCACAATTTTAGATATTATTTAAATATACCAATATATTTTAATTTAAAGCTATATTGTTACTGTTATATACTGTTATCTTTATTATTATTCTTCTGAATAACTTGACACTTTTTGTACACAGAATAATCTTATTTGTATGTATGTTTGTTATAACATATAAAACATTTATTTTAATTTTTTTGTACTTTTTTTGATCCTATATTGGGGCTATTTATTGGTCTCAAATATCAGGTATCGGAAATCAGACTCTTCATCAGAATCGGTGTCAGTGGCAAAAATCCCTGACTGGCCAGGCTATAGTCTATACTTATGACTCATATCACATTATATAATTAACACAAAAAAAGATAATTCCACAGGGTTCACAAATTTTCTCTTGCCACTGTACACTTCATATTGCACTGACATCAGTTACTGTGTTTTTATGCACATGCAATACTTGGATGAGTACCCCAGTTAAAGTAGAAGCTTGTTTTTTTATATAAACACAACGGCTTACTGTACATGTGCAAGTATTCTTTTGGTGTTCTCTTTTGGCAAAATGCTCTGATGTCATTAAACTGTGCAAAAAAAAAAAAAAAAAAAAGTTAAATGTCACCATTGGCTTCAATGAATTGGAAAATCTTTGCATGAAACCTGTGAAAATTTTCTTGTGTTTAATTATATAAATGTTTAGTATTTCACGTGCTATGAGATAAATAACATCCATCTCCTTTTTACAATGTTGACCTGAGCCACTGATGATTTACGGTATGAACACTGGCTACAGTAACACCTACACTGTTTGAACTAAGGATGCTCTGATCGATCAGCTGCAGATCTAAATCAGCCAATTTAAAAGAAAAAAAAAAAGACCTGATCGGTGATTGGTAAATTGTCTGTTCACAAAAAAAAGATATTTTCAGACCCTGCTTTTTTAAGCTTTACGGTAATTTAGTTCTAGTGTTCCTTTACACAAGGTATTACAGTAGTTAAACCTTTTTTTTGGAAGTAAATTTCCTGCAGTACAAACAAACAGCAGCAAGTGGAGGCTTGTTTGTTCTACATGATTAAAATGCTAATCAATATTTATAATTATACCTCAAGAATTACAAATGTATAGCTATTACACTGAAGACAGAAAACACCTGTATAAATGCAGTAAATGTATATTTTAACAGCAAACAGTAGTAGTGCAATTAATGATTTAAAATTATTAAAACCAATAAATGCATGTACTGTATATTTATATTTAAACAGGGTTTAACTGCCAATATCAATTAACTGATTGTGTGAGAATATACTGTATATATCACATGTATATATTTTCAGAGAAATGGTGAAAACTTCTTTTTTTTTAATTAAACTTTATTTCAGATACAGTACATTACAGAAAATTTTAAACAATATGACAGCTTGCAATTATAAGAAGCATTTTTTTTTCCTTTTATGCCATATGTATTATGGGTAAATATTTTTGTTTATATGTCATTGTAGTTAAGCGCATCTGTGGCACAAATTGAGTGGAAGAAGCTGTAACCTGTTTCAGGCAAACGTATGAAATGTGTGAACGTGTGTGAACATACAATGTGCATGTACCACAAAACTGAGTTTGTCACTCACACACACACATACACACACACACAAAGGTCTTTCGTTTATATCTATACTAATAAAAGGCAATGCCCTCACTGACTTACTCACTCATTCACTCACTCACTCATCACTAATTCTCCAACTTCCCGTGTAGGTAGGCTGAAATTTGGCAGGCCTATTCCTTACAGCTTACTTACAAAAGTTAAGCAGGTTTCATTTCAAAATCCTACACGTAACGGTCGATAACGGTCGACAACGTCCGCCATGTTGAACTTTCTTATTTATGGCACCATCTTCATGAAATTTGGTAGGCGGCTTCCCTACGCTAACCGAAACCGATGTACGGACTTATTTCGATGGTATAACGCCACTGTAGGCCGCCATATTGAACTTTCCAACGTCACTAATTTTCCAACTTCCCATGTAGGTAAAAGGCTGACCCCCATCTTCACGAAATTTGGTAGGTGGCTTCCCTGCGCTAACCAAAACCAATGTACGTACTATGTCGGCCGCCATATTGAAGGTTTCAACGGTCTTTGTTACTTATGGGCCCATCTTCAAGAAATTTGGTACGCGGGTTCCCAACGCTTACCGAATCCTACTTACGTACATATATACGACCATAGCCTGCAGCTCAGTCACCTTGTGAGGTAACGTTGGGTCCCCCATCCCAATGCCTCCCCTGTTGTTGGCTGCCTGCCTATATAAGGCCGTCTATCGCTCCAGTCTCAACATTCCCTTCCTTGCTTCGCCACGGGATTCACGTCTCTCTGCTGATAACTACAGCCTTTTTATTTAATCCACGGCTTCTCCACTGTTTTATTGTTCATTTATTACGATTATAGTTATTGTGTAGGTATTTTAGACTTACTTTACATTGTTCAGGTACCCATTTCCTTTATCATTCCAACCGTACCCCCATTAACATATCAATTGAGGTGATCACCATCGATCAAAGAACTGTCACTTACTGAGTGGTTTCCATGCCCGGAGATGGGACCTACCTTTTCCATTCTCTTTGTTACATAATGCACAGCCATATCAGGCTCACTCTTGATATCCAGAGGAACATTGTGTCTTATGTATTGAATGACTGGGACAGGTTCAAGGTGTGGACTGATGACGGTACAGGAGATAATTATACTACACAGGAGCACTATAAGAGTGAAATGCTTAAGCCCTTCACCTATCTGCATGTCAGTTGATGGCTGCCGCTGAATTGTTCGGTTGTCGCTTTCAAGTGTACCGAAATGGCCAAATATTTTACACCTTTCGACAACCGCCGATGAAACCAGTTGTATACTTACAACGCTTGACAGATGCTGAATGTCTCTTCAACACAAGTCCTACAAATACTGTCGTAATTGAAACAAACCATGAAACTCATGCTCAGTAGTAAGCTCAGCGCACAGCTTGGTCATATTACAACCAGAGAGCCAAACTCACAAAGTGGTATACAAAGAGATCCTTAACAAATAATTATTGGTATATTATCTCTCAGTTTAAAAAGGTTTAATTTTCTTCTTAATAAAAATTTTAAGGCAGTATTTCACTAGTGTATATATATATATATATATATATATATATATATATATATATATATATATACTGTATATCTACTAGCTGTGCATTGTCTTTGTGACAAAAAACGACCTGAAGACTCCTTAGCAGTTTTACTGTATTTGTGAACTTAGAGAGGCATCCGCTAACTCTTCATAATTATGCAATGCAGAGGACATAGACCCACCTGTGCTTGCTGTCCCAGTGGCTTTCATAAGACGACACTGGCAATTCCATATTTTAGCTGCCTCGCTGGTATATGAATCCTATAAATCTTTGTCTCAAGCAAATACCTCCAGATTGTGTTAAGTTACATTAAAAAGTAATTGGACTATGTAATGCAAGCAAATATTACTCCGTACACTGTTCCTGACATTGTGCTGCTGAGCTTAGCACTGTAAATTCAGCTCATCAACATAAATTTAGAGATTTCAACCAGTACAGTAGGACTAATTTGATCAGCTAAGCATTTGCCCAAGGAAATTTACCTTGGGGACACTTCCATTATTTTCTGCCAGTGGCTGTTGGAAGCGGGAGCAAAAGTAACTCTTGCGCAGGTGACAGGGTGCAATTGATATACACTGACTACAAAATATTTATCTGTAACCTGGTTAAGGGTCTAGATGGCCACATAACTGGACTACTTGTGGAGAAACTTACATTTGTTATTCTAGTTTCTCAGAGACCAATAACCCATTTGTTTCTAACAGGAGTAAGAGTTTACATGGCATTTTAGTCGCCAGTTTTCAATGAATAACCATGTTATCAAAATGTATGGAAACACATTACTTGTCTTCTACTCATCCCACTATTTTTAGGTGTGAGATTTCAAAGGAAATAGGTTTCTTTTATCATTTGTGAAGTAACAGAAAAATAAAATGACTGTTTAACCACCCCGGTTTGACTTTGGAACCTTACTAACCATGAAAACAATTTTACTAGTTTCTGGCTCATGTTACTTATTTACAGGGTTCTGGTCTTGTCTACTTTATGTACATATCTATTTCGCATCATTATTGTTAGGCTCAGCCATTCATCACAGTAATATTAAGATCTGAAATGTGACTAGCTGTACCCCATGGCTTCGCCCACATAGTAATGAAACAGGACAAACTTTAAAAATCAATAGACGTTGGCACTATATTTGATCATCTTCAGCTCTGACGGGAGAGCATTCCCCGTGTGGGGAGAAAAGCACATTGCCATGATATCTCTGGCAATCAGCAGCTACCCTCTGAAACACATAGAGCTCTGATCTCTCTCTCAAAAACATCAAACGTTACTCCTTAACAATCTGTAGATGATAATGTCTGTTGAACAAACAGGTATCGCTAGCTAAGTGGAGGCAGGGTGCACTCCAACATGTGACGAGACGTAGACCAACTCGAACAGAGGCTGGCGAGTGAATGAGGCTCACAGCCACTCTGTTGGATTTGCATAAATACATCAATACCACAAGCGAACTATGGTACTTAGCACGATGAAAGAAGTCGCAAAATCAACCAGAAAGTTCAAGCAAATTATAGAAAACAACCAGATCTAAATCCGTTAAGTAATTCTCTTGTGAAAAGCGGACAGACATAAAGCAAATAGACAGAACGTACTTGGACTATGAAATTTTTAAAACCGTTTCTTAGCGAGCACCTATGGGCCAAGGGTAACCTAGATTCCAAATTTCACATCCCAATTCCTCATGGTTCGGGAGAGTTTGTGATGAGTGAGTCAGTGGTATTTGGCTTATATATATATATATATATATATATATATATATATATAATAATAAGGCAAAGCCCTCACTCACTCACTCACTCACCCATCACTAATTCTCCAACTTCCCGTGTAGGTAGAAGGCTGAAATTTGGCAGGCTCATTCCTTACAGCTTACTTACAAAAGTTGGGCAGGTTTCATTTCGAAATTCTACACCTAATGGTCATAACTGGAAGGTATTTTTCTCCATTAACTGTAATAGAGTTGAGCTGGAAAGACGTGGGGGGAGTTTCGGTGACATCATCACGCCTCCCACGTAATCACGTGAACTGACTGTCAACGCAGTGCGTAGAAAACCAGGAAGTCCTCCAAAAGCGCTTAAGAAAACATGCATTATATAATTGAGAAGGCAGCGAAACAATAAGAAGCGAGCGAGTGACATATACTACCATATTCATGAGTGCTGCTACCTCGAAAGAAAGCAAGGTGTAAACCTAAACTTTAAATTAAGTTCATAGACAGGCTACTGCTGGCGTTTCACATGCCCCCAGGTAATGCGGGATACAAGTTTAATGAGAGGACGAGGATATAAACGAGTTTTGATCACTTTGTAACTAAGTTAAAATTGTAGGTGAAGGGGTGTGCTTATGCAAATTCCGAGACTGTGTTTGTGGGGATTGACAGTTAAGGCGGGTGGGGAGTCACGCCATCATCTCCCTCCCATTCATCTCATTTCGCTCTGAGCTGAGCTCCGTGGTTAACGCGCCTTCGAAGCAACTTCAGACTGCCACCAAATACTCACAGAAAAATCCACAAGTTAATACACACGCTGTCTCTAGAGTTTCTCCACACTGAATCCTCCAGGCACTACTTACAAAAGGTCACATTGACAATCGTGTTACGCTATTTTTAAAATCTTTCCTTTTCTTAGCACAAGCACAGCTGAGAAGCTTCGATGCATGTGCTCCATAACGCTTTAAAAATAATGCATTTAATCACACTTTGCATTACAAGCAAAGGGGAGCTTTTGTCAATGCATGATTTCCTGGTACACCGATTACATTGATCAGCGCATCCCGATTCATTTTACCCTCGCACCACCTTAGTTTGAGAAGAAGTATGAAAAATATGAGGTTAACACAGAAAAACAGATCACCAATTCAAGCTTTATGAATAATCGATTCGCCATCAATAATTGTTTTGGTAAAGCCATCCTCCTTCCATTTTATAATTTTTCCGCCACTAGCCATGATTAAATGAACGGTAAAAAGTAAGAGCAAAGCGAGGGTGACTTATTTAGGCAGGCATATATATGACAGCAACACTCATGACAATGTCAATCATGTTATGTTATTATTAAAATGTTTCCTTTTCTTTTTCATTACTTCTTTAACACACTACTTCTCCGCTGAGAGGCGCGGGTATTTTGTTATATACTGTATATATATATATGAATGACCTCCAAAGAGCGCTGAAACTTTTGATATCATGATCGTGTCTGCAAAAACTGGGGTCTCCTGCCCAGCAAAAGTCGAGCAGCCAGCGTGCATAGCTGTGCCGGCCTTTGAGACGCTGACTGCACTTCTGCCTTAAGTCAAAGTGAGCACTTTTAATTTTTTTCATCCTCCCCCTGCGCTATAGCCCAGACAAGTGCAAACACGGACCCCTTTTCTACACCACGCAAAATAATATTAAGGCGATTCACACTTTCTTTTGCACGTTATAACGATTATGAGGTCCTCTGTGAAGACACGCACAGGAGTGGAGGACTGACAGTGCCATCACAGCCGATTAATGGCGGGACGTCTCACCAGTCTACACAAGACCCAGCGACTGTCCCCAAAAGGCGATCATAACGCCAGCTTAACACATCTCTATACTATATAAAAGAAAAAGGCAACTTTCCTTTCTTTACACCTTTTTCCTTTTATCCCAAACCAAAGCCTTTCTCTTAACACTGCAGAGGACACAAAACTAATTTTCTTTAAATGCCAGTAAGGCACATTACCAGAGGCACAAATTTGAACGTTCACATAGAAAATGTAATTTCAATGTACCTGTACTTCTTAAAACGTTAATGTTTTACTGTTTAATAACTTGTAGACTATAATTTATTATTTTTCCCTTGCACTCAGTGACCAAACCTATACACACACATATATAGACACATACAAACATACACACAAGTATATGTATGTGTATATATATACACACACACATACATACACATATATATAATTTGTGTGTGTGTATGTATGTATGTGTGTGTATATATGATGTAGATAGGTATATATATATATATATATATATATATATGTGTATATGTATATATGTATATAGATATGTAGATATGAAGATATATATGTGTATATATATGTATATATATGTATGTATGTATGTATGTATGTATGTGTATAAGTATGACAGCAGCAATCCAAGCTGTGAGAAAACAGTAAAAAGGAGGCGTGTCAGACGTCGTGGTACATTTTCTGATGCAGCTACCGAAAACAACTTTGTGACGCTGCCGCCAAATACACAAAACAATTACTTTGACAATCATGTTACATTATTTTTAAAATGTTTCCTTTTATTTTTCATAACTTCTTTAACACATGACATCACTGCGAAGCGCGGGTATTTTGCTATATATATATATCACAGTGACACTCATAACAGTGACAAAACAATTACATTCACAATCATGTTACGTTATTTTCAAAATGTTTCCTTTTCTTTCTCTTTCCTTCTTTAACACACTACTTCCAAGCTGCTATATATATATATATATATATATATATATATATATATATATATATATAGATAGATAGAGATAGAGATATATATATATAGATAGATATGAGAACAACACTCATATCAATGACAAAACAATTACATTACCAACCATGTTACGTTATTTTTAAAAATTTTCCTTTTCTTTTTCGTACCTTCTTTAACACACTACTTCTCCGCTGTGAAGCTGGTATTCTGCTATATAATTAAATATATATATATATATATGTGTATATGTAGATATGTATATAGATATGTAGATATGAAGATATATATATATATATATATATATACTGTATATATATATATGTATATATATATATATATATGTATGTGTGTATATGACAGCAGCAATCCAAGCTGTGAGAAAACAGTAAAAAGGAGGCGTGTCAGACGTCGTGGTACATTTTCTGATGCAGCTAAACGAAAATAATTTAGTGACGCTGCCACCAAATACACAAAACAATTACTTTGACAATCATGTTACATTATTTTTAAAATGTTTCCTTTTCTTTTTCATAACTTCTTTAACACACTACTTCTCCGCTGCCAAGCGGGTATTTTGCTATATATAGATAGATAGATAGAGATATATATATATATATAGATAGATATGAGAACAACACTCATATCAATGACAAAACAATTACATTAACAATCATGTTACGTTATTTTTAAAATTTTTCCTTTTCTTTTCGTACCTTCTTTAACACACTACTTCTCCTCCAAGTGGCTGGTATTCTTCTATATATATATATATATATATATATATATATATATATATATATATATATATATATATATATATATATACACAAACCGGATTCCAAAAAAGTTGGGACACTAAACAAATTGTGAATAAAAACTGAATGCAATGATGTGGAGATGGCAAATGTCAATATTTTATTTGTAATAGAACATAGATGACAGATCAAACATTTAATCCGAGTAAATGTATCATTTTAAAGGAAAAATATGTTGATTCAAAATTTCATTGTGTCAACAAATCCCAAAAAATTTGGGACAAGTAGCAATAAGAGGCTGGAAAAAGTAAATTTGAGCATAACGAAGAGCTGGAAGACCAATTAACACTAATTAGGTCAATTGGCAACATGATTGGGTATAAAAAGAGCTTCTCAGAGTGGCAGTGTCTCTCAGAAGCCAAGATGGGTAGAGGATCACCAATTCCCACAATGTTGCAGAAAGATAGTGGAGCAATATCAGAAAGGTGTTACCCAGCTTAAAAATTGCAAAGACTTTGCATCTATCATCATCAACTGTGCATAACATCATCCAAGATTCAGAGAATCTGGAACAATCTCTGTGCGTAAGGGTCAAGGCCGTAAAACCATACTGGACGCCCGTGATCTCCGGGCCCTTAAACGACACTGCACCACAAACAGGAATGCTACTGTAAAGGAAATCACAGAATGGGCTCAGGAATACTTCCAGAAACCATTGTCAGTGAACACAATCCACCGTTGCCAGCTGAAACTCTACAGTGGAAAGAAGAAGCCATTTCTAAGCAAGATCCACAAGCTCAGGCGTTGTCACTGGGCCAGGGATCATTTAAAATGGAGTGTGGCAAAATGGAAGACTGTTCTGTGGTCAGACGAGTCACGATTCGAAGTTCTTTTGGAAATCTGGGACGCCATGTCATCCGGACCAAAGAGGACAAGGACAACCCAAGTTGTTATCAATGCTCAGTTCAGAAGCCTGCATCTCTGATGGTATGGGGTTGCATGAGTGCGTGTGGCATGGGCAGCTTGCATGTCTGGAAAGGCACCATCAATGCAGAAAAATATATTCAGGTTCTAGAACAACATATGCTCCCATCCAGACGTCATCTCTTTCAGGGAAGACCCTGCATTTTTCAACAAGATAATGCCAGACCACATTCTGCATCAATCACAACATCATGGCTGCATAGGAGAAGGATCCGGTACTGAAATGGCCAGTCTGCAGTCCAGATCTTTCACCTATAGAGAACATTTGGCGCATCATAAAGAGGAAGGTGCGACAAAGAAGGCCCAAGACGATTGAACAGTTAGAGGCCTGTATTAGACAAGAATGGGAGAGCATTCCTATTTCTAAACTTGAGAAACTGGTCTCCTCGGTTCCCAGACGTCTGTTGAGTGTTGTAAGAAGAAGGGGAGATGCCACACAGTGGTGAAAATGGCCTTGTCCCAACTTTTTTGGGATTTGTTGACACCATGAAATTCTGAATCAACATATTTTCCCTTAAAATTATACATTTTCTCAGTTTAAACTTTTGTTCCATGATTTATGTTCTATTCTGAATAAAATATTAGAAGTTGGCACCTCCACATCATTGCATTCAGTTTTTATTCACGATTTGTATAGTGTCCCAACTTTTTTGGAATCCGGTTTGTATATATATATATATATTGATTCAGACAAGATAATTCCTTAGGAATACAGACAAGAAAAACATATTACTTTGTTCTTGGTAAGAACCCTTCACCAACTAAACTCAAACATACAAATTTTAACAGTAGTAGTGGTATTAGTACACATAAAGAGTATAACCAATTTCGTAATCGCTTGTGTGACCAACATGTAACATGCCATCAGTCAGTGCTGTGATAAACAACAATAAAGCAAATTCATAACTTGAATGTAAATTAATTGCAAACTCTCATCAGAAATGAGTGTATGCTTGAGGGTGCCTTGTGAAGTATGGACACCCTATCCACTAAGGGGTGAAAAAATAAAAGTATAATAGTGTTCTTGCCGTACTGTTTCATTTGAAGCAACGATACAAAACTCCTCTAAAGGTATGTGGATGTCACTGTGCATTTAAAATGCACTGAATTATCATTTGCATTGTGTGAACTGATTCACCTGCACATTTCACAGTCATTTTGCAGATGATTAGTAATAAAATGACATATAGCAAAAGGTGTCTGTGTTTTGTTAAATTTTACAAAAGTGACAGATTTTACAAGACTTTGCAAAATGAGCTCAGTTGCATGTGCACATCTCAAAAAACAACCTATGTTCATTTTTGGTTATATTGCTTCTATTGTCAAAGAAAGGTCAGCTTTCTGTCCAAAGGGAAAGAGCAGAGATTTCCTTGTCAAATGCCCAGTGTGCCAATAAGTTACAGTATGGCTTGGCACAACCCTATCTTGCCCCACGGTGGGCTCGCACCCTGTCCGGGGTTTGTTTCCTGCCTTGCGCCCTGTGTTGGTTGGGATTGGCTCCAGAAGACCCCCGTGACCCTGTAGTTAGGATATAGCGGGTTGGATAATGGATGGATGGACAACCCTCTCTTTGAGCTGTAAAATTGAGCCCAAATATGGTTCTCTAAACTTCAGTTCACAGAGATGTCTGGTGCCTGAATGAATTCCAGATAGAATGGAAAGTGAATGGCATTGTGGGAATCGCTAGTTAACCAAAGACTCTGTCATTAAACAAAATGCAGAATTTATACACAACTATACATATCATTTGTAAAATATACTTATCATGAAAATGTTGACTGTAATCTAATCAAGCCTACTTTTCTTAAAGCTATACAGTATCATACATAGCAATGCATGCCATATTATTTCAAAGTATCCCGGATAGGCTGCAGTCTCCCATGACCCTGAAGAAGGTTAAATGGATTTAAAAATGAATTGGTGGTAAAGGAATTTAAAGGATGCAAACAAAAGTCAAAGCAAAATGTAGAGCGCTCACTATGATTTCTAAGAAACAAGAGTTTGGTACATTCTGCCAGTGCTCAGTGGAAACAGAATCCACATAAATAATGGGAACCAAAGTTAATACATGCATTATTCAAATTATAATAAGTAGTGTCACATGTTACAAGTCCAGAACAAAACACAGTTTTTCCAATGAGAGCATGTGGCCACAAAATATTATATAGTTTCCTCCTCATATTAAAGTACTACAAAGAGGAATTGTAGCCTGAAAATGTATTGACACTTCATCAGCTCTATTTACCACAACTACTGCTTTTGTGGCAATAAATCAATGAAAAATAAACCTTAGTTTCTGTAATGTTTAACAAAATAGCCTTTTAATCTACTCTAATGCCAATCAAAAATATTTCCATTATATTTTAAACTTTTATGATGCATGCAAATAAAAGGCTCTGCATCCTATTAGAAATGGAATAAATCGGATCTTGTATTACACTGGAGATACCAATTTGAAGATAGACAACATGGTATTTGGACAAACAAGTCAACAAAGGAACATTTTTTGCATTTACTTTGATTATGTTTCAGCCTATTTTAAAATATTATTTTAAAAGGTAAAGCTTGACAAACTAACAGTATACTGTTCTGATTTCTATAAACTGTACATTTCCTTATTTATTTAACTTTAGATATAAACATACAAGTACATAATTTGTGCCCTTAAGCCTGCTAAATGGTTAACATAATACTGTTAGGTTAACTACTGTAGGCAACAAAGTTTAAATCCAACATGCTGAATTCTTGAGTAAACGTGTGAAATAAATACAAGAATTATAAATAATGAAAAACTTTAGAAATTAAATCTGATATATATATAAAATTGTCAAAAAAAACTATTTTTATGTGGTCTAATTCATAAGGAGTGAAATTTTGAATGTTTATGTGCACAAATTGATATAATCAAAGGGAAAGACCTAAGAAGCATACTTTACTCTGTTGGGTTTGTTTTTACCAACTGGTATGACATTGCAATTTATACATTTTTCAAAAACTTTATTAATTATATTTTTACTGAGGTTTGGAATCTTGGAAAACTCAGTTTCACCTTCATTTTCTACTTTCCTTTTGATTTGGTATTTGTTATTCTATCATCATATTTTGTCAATAAGGCAACAACAGCTTGTATTTTAGCTGTTGCCACCATTTAGATAACAACCTATAGTTATATGGTGCAGTCTCAAAGCTTGTGGATAAAATATTAAACCTTTCACAAGTGTTTCCTTGTGATCTATGAATTCACACTTCATACTGTACTTGTGGACACCCCATTCAGTTTCTTCACATCAACCAATCTGTCATCCACCATGAAGTGTAAATCCAGCCACAGCTTCAAATGACCATCAGCAAAATAATAAAATTCAAAAACTGCTTAATTAAATTCTGGATTGTGAGGAGTTGAAGAATACTACTAGCTAAAAGCAAAACAAATGGAAAAAAAACATGAACCAGATCATTGTAAGGGACACACATTTCCTCACATATAGACATCTAACACTGCAAGTTAACCTTTTAACATTCTCCTGCCTCAATATGCAATACTTGGGAAATATAAAAATAGTTTTGTGGCTTCCACTCTTCTTAAATTTCTCTTAAGCTTCTCTCTAACAGTCCACAGACCCAAAAAGTAAGTATATGACATGTGAAAACATAAAAACAAGAGTTCTCTACCTGGGAATGTAAGCAATTTCACAAATGAGGAGACTATTCAGTCCATCAAGCTTGTTTTTTCAGCGAATACCTAAGATATCCCAATATCTCATCCAGATATTTCTTAAAAGGTTGTTAAGGTTTCTGCTTCAGCTACATGTTTTTGCAGTTTGTCCCAGATTCCTACAACTCTTTGCATAAAGAAGTGCATTCTAGCTTCAGTCTTAACCACCTTTCTACTTAATTTCCACTGGTGTTGAGTATGTGTTTCACACTTAAGCTTAAAGAATTCTGCTTGATTTGCTATATCAATGGCTAGGAAGATTCTGAAGACCTGAAATAGGCCCACACGCAATCGTCTCTGCTAAAACTTAATTCTCTTAGTCTGCCCTGAAGTCCTGGGATGCACTTGGTTGCTTTTTACTGAAAAGGTTAAAGTTCTGCTATATCTTTTTTGCAGTATGGTGACCGGAATTGCACACAATACTCCAGATGTGGTCTTACTAGTGCATTATATAATCTAAGCATTGAATCCCTTGATTTATATTCAACAGTTTTTACAATATATCCTAACATTTTATTTGCACTTTTAATTGTTTCTGTACATGTATATTGCTTAGAAGATAAAAATTGTGTGTTAACATATACTTTTAAATGCTTTTCAGTGGTTGCTTCAGGTATGACAGTATCACCCATCTTGTATTTATAAATGATATTGCTTTTGTCCACATGTAGTACTTTGCACTTTTCTACATTAAACTGTATTTCCCAAGTGTTCACCCAGTTGTGAAGCTGTTCTTTACAAATTCTTTTTTGCTGCCTACTCAGTGTCTGCCATTCCTCCCATTTTAGTGTTGGCTACAAATTTCACAAATTTACTAACTTCTGGAATCAATGTCCATCCATCCATTTTCCAACCTGTCATTAATATAAATTAAAAAAAGTAACTGTCCAAAAACAGACCCCTGAGGGAACCCACTAATTACCTCACTCCATGTGCAACATTTTTCTTTTAAATGTACAGTACTCTTTGTCTTCTAACAGTTACCCAACGTGAAATCCAGTTCTGAAGGTTACTCCTGATGCATACAGCTTCTATTTCAATAATTAATAATTTGTGTGGGACCAGATCAAAAGCTTATTGAAAGTCTAAGTAAATAATATCATATATTTTTTTAAGTCAACAATTTCAGTTGCCTATTCAAAACAAAATCTAATAAAAGACTGGGTTGGCAGGATTTTCTCTCATAACCCCATGCTGGCTAGAATTTAGTGTACTATTTTCATCTATATATCAGTATCACTTATATAATTGTATCACTGGCAATGCAAAATCCTGAACTTCACTGGATATGAGGGCAGACCTTGTGTTTGTTGCACATTGCAGTAATAATGTAAGATGTCTGATAGTTTTAAACAATTGTTGTTACATAATATACATATTAATTTTAAATCCCTACATTTCAGACAAAGTGTTTAATCTTAATCAGGTCTGGGTTTCCGTAACTGCTGGACATGCACAATTGGTTTTCACTGCGATTACTGATTTTTGTTCTATAATTGCGTGAAATACAGCAAAGACACTATTGCGTTTTGGTCTAAATAAACGCATTGAATTTCACCTAGCTTTAACTATGCAAAATTCATGCCGCGCCAATTACATTCTTCCAAAAAGCAACTTTTAAACGATTCACTTGGCAACATCAAGCACGAGAATGAATGATAAATTAATTCGCCGTTGACGTTATGTTTAATACTACGTCCGTCTGCCCATGAAAGTGTCTATATTGTCAGAAACCTTTAAAACCACGGCTGTTCTAAAGTAGCATTCAAGGAAGTACAGAACATACTTCAGAGTATAAAACAACAAAAAACTGTGCGGGATGCAGTAGTTCAATACAGAAGCGGGACAATTTGGTCTGATTGAGATGCAACCAAAACTATTCATTGTTAACTCAGAACCATTTGTCAGCATGAACGGGACTGACAGTTAATGCATTGGCATCTTGTGAGAAGTAAACATTTTCATACGTATTTTACCCATTACGTTAGTATTTAAATAATTGGTTAAAAGGTGCTTAAACATAACTACCAAATCAACAACAATTTTAAAAGCTCAAACTTCATTAAGTATTCCATAACCAAAGGCGCACCTATGCTATCAAAGTGAGAATTACGTATATTTATTATTAGCATAAAACAAATTAAGTGACAACGAATCGACTTCATTGAAATCATTTTTCAACCCCCTGGATACACAATAATTGTTCTACCTTTAATATATTCCAGATCAGAAACTGTGGCCATGCTTGACATCTTCTAGTCGCGAAATATATGACGCGCCGCAAAAGAAATCCCGTTGATTGGGCGCAGCCCAAGTCGCGTGGCTTCGCAATCGTTGTTGGGAATCCAAGTGCTACGCTTCTGTTTACACCTCGTTGACAAAATGACTACATGCCCCAGAATTCTCCGCGCTTTCTTTCTGTCTGTCTGGTAAAGCGCTGCACTTTCGCGGAGAGCTGCTCGGCTGTAATCAGAACAATGACTTCTGAGTAGGAGGGAGTATCAATTGAAAATAGTAGTGTCGCGCACAATTTTCTGGATGCTGCTGTCTTACCTGGTCTTTTGTGAGCAGATGCTACAATTGTGACAAAATGTGGATGCCAACAGAGCATGAGAAATACGGCGTCGGTAAGACAATAATTATTTTGACTTGATTATTGCCCCCCTTTGCATGTGTATCGTTACGGCATGCAAATAATATATGGCAAATTGAGTTGTGAAAGTGAGAGGGGAGACTGGGACTCTACGTGTGCAGCGATGTGAAGCAACGATGGCATCTCAATTTGAACATATTAGCCAAGGCTGAAAATAAAATCCAAGCAGTCAGCTACATCTATACGTTTATGCGTACATTTAAAGACTGCTTATATACACTGTGTAAATGGCGAGTTGTTGCCCTGCATGTCATTCTGCCGCTACCTGCGTGCGCTATGCGCTTTTGTTTTTTTTATTTTTTTTTGTAAGAGGGAAATTGTTAAAACTGTGTTATGCAACGTGTGGCTCTTTGAAGGTAATAGAACACAGTGGATGGACACTATTGCTGATGGTTTTAAGGGAAAACTTTACTCATCTATCTTGTGACATTTTGTGGATTTTGATCTAATTGAAGCTGGTTAGAGAGACTTGCACCATAGCAACCTCGAAAATTGCGAGTTTGCCTTCGGTGTTTCATTGATCTTCTCTTGATTTTGGATCACGCTGATTTAAAATAATAACAATACTCCAGAAAATACACCGTCGTGCAACACTGTGAAGCTGTACGCGTGTGTACTTGTTTACTGTAGTGGAATACTGTGTTTTGTGCGCTGTATATCTGCTAGTTTTTGTCATGTGCACCATATGTGTAACTTGTGTTTGCCTTTGGAATGAAATGTCATCATTTGGATTGACCGTTTTCGGTGTGATGTGATATTAGGCGCCGTTGGATAATCACCCTGACGCTGCCAGTTTCTTAGTCCCTCATCAGCTTTAGCGCCTCTGTTAGCAAGCGCTGCTCAAAACGCATATCTGGATTGACGGGCAGACAGCAGGGTTCACTGTACACATTTCAGTCGGATCAGTTTGCTGGTTTGTTGGTATTTTTAGTTCACATTTTAGTCTTTCTCTCTCTTTAAACCCGAGTATTATAGATTGCATAGCGCATTATTTAAATCGGTTTATTTTCTTTACCCGTTGAACATCGATCACAGATGTTTGTATTTTCAAAGATATACAAACACCCGGCGCCCCTCTGTCAATAGTGGCAGAATCACAGCTGGGTGTTTGCGCGTATCGATCAGGTTCTTTCCAATTCTGTGCAAATGGTGGGGGTTAGCGGGTGGGTGGTTGGTTTCAATACATTGGGAGCTGTCTCACAGGCTTTTGAAAACACAGCATTAAGTAATTAAGCCAGGTGCCTGAATGAACACAAGCTGCGCAACGACTGAAAACTTTGTAATACATAACATAACACGTAACACAAACTGACTACGTTTTTTCAAGGCATTGAGAGCATTCAGTTCTTCAGTTGCAGTACTGTTGCCAAGATTAAGTACAGCATGCAATTGGTGCGATTACATTCTTTCTATATCAAGTAAACTGTAGCTTTGCGGAAAGTACAAATTAAATTTCTTTTTTATTGCCGTTTATTTATTTTGCTTTTATGAGTATCAGTCATCATTATTTACATTCTCAATATTGTTTCATCTTAGTGTGTTTTGTAAGTAAATTGCAATGTTTTACTATTATTCGAAGTGCTAGTTTAATCGAACACATACATAGCATTTCTCAAAACCGCTAATCCAGTACAGAGTTGTGGGCGGCCTGCGGGCCGGCCGGATCAAATCTAGGCAGCCTTTCACACATGGCAGGAATCGATCGTGGACGATGCGCCAGTGCATTGCAGGGCATACACCCACGCACTCACCCACTCAAAACTGGGAAGGTGGCGGTGACTATGGGTGTGTGTACCTGATTGGGCCCTTCCATGCCCGTCTAGAATAAAATTTATTTCTCCGTTCAAGGCTGCCTAGATGGGATCCGGCTGAGACTCCGAGTCGTAAAATGAATGGATGAAAAAGAACCTGTATGAAACATTAAGCATTCAGTTCGTGGCGTTTTCTCCGTCTCTTGTTCCTGTTTCGTTAGATTTTTTTTTGTTGCAGTAAAGTTTTTACCAGCTCATTCAACATTCAGGTTTTAATTTTAGGATTACAGTTTTTCAGTCTATAACAATGTACACAATCCTTAAGACTGCTTCAGGGATTTTATATCTCAACGACTAAATTATCGATTGGGATCAGTAAGAGCTCTCTTGTCACTCTAATTCCGAGTTTTTAGTTAGTTTTTAAACTTAATTCTTAGAGATCCCTCACATAATTTCCGTAGCCTATGCCATTTTTGGAAATTATGGCGATTTTAAAGAAAGTAAATCAAACAATTTAAGAGGACATAGATTTTATCTATCCATGTATCATCCAACCCGCAATATCCTAACTACAGGGTCACGGGAATGTGCTGCAGCCAATCCTAGCCAACACAAGGCGCAAGGCAGGAAACAAACCCCGGGCGGTGCGCCAGCCCACACACACTTGGGACAATTTAGGATCGCCAGTGCACCTAACCTGTATGTCTTTGGACTGTGGGAAGAAACCGGAGCACCCGGAGGAAACCCACGCAGACGGGGAGAACTTGCAAACTTCATGCAGGGAGGACCCGCGAAGCGAACCCAGGCCATCAAACTGCGAGGCAGCAGCGCTACCAGCGAGACGCCCACATAGATTCCAATAGTTGTTTAATTATTGTCTTTTAATTCTGCCATGTGTCATTTTTCTGAGCAAATTTATTTTAATATACTGTTACCGGGGCTAGAGTCTTTTTTTACGCAGCATTGGGTTCAATACTGCATCCAAGCCTGAAGAGGATTACATCTGCAGTATATATATGGGATGTGGAAATGAAACTAAATCCCTCTTCTCCACAAAAAGTGGGAGAAACAAGTCCATTGCCAATTTGTCACACAAGATTTTGAACTCGGGACTTTGAAGCTGTTAAGGAGTAGCATTAACCACTGTGCCACTATGAGTCTTTTAATTACATCAAAATTATATTGTTTTTAATAAGATTTATATCATTTTTGTTATTTTTTATTTTATATGTGGTTATGTGCTACTCTAAGTTTTTTATTTTTGTTGTCATAGTTGTGGTTTCCTTCATGACTTTAATAAATGTAAATCGTGAAATACTATACTCCTTTCCAATAATGTGATCTAATTTGTTTTATTTGTTATAAATAAATGAAGATTCATTAAGAGATGCACAGCTATGGTAGTTTGTCAGGAATAGGGCACTCATTTACTAGTTCATCTTTCAGCTCACCAGATTCATTTAATGTTAGTTCACCATTGCTGCCACTTGTTGCATTTTGTGAGTATCATTGCCTAATAACGCCACCTCTCATATTTTGCAATAACCATCACGTTAAATTTTCTTTCATTTTGTTTACAATGCAGTGTTTGCTTGGTTTTTCTGAACTCATAGAAAAAACAATGACATAACCTCTAGCAGGTATATTGGATACAGTGATGAGTGATAAGTTTTAGATAACATGAAGAAAAAACTCCATAAATGTAATCAGTTTAAAAGCATTTTGTCTTGAAGACCATACATTGAAAAACATAAATACATATACAAGTACCTTAGGTTCTTGAAACTGAGTGTACCATCATGTCAGAACAATCATTGAATAACACTATTCAATAAACCAGTAAAATGAATTGGTGTGGTATTTAAATAGCACTAGATAACAACAACAACATTTATTTATATAGCACATTTTCATGCAAACAGTAGCTCAAAGTGCTTGATAAAAGCTATTGTACAGCAGTATGAAGCCAAGATAATACAAAGATGACCCTGAAGACAACGGTGAGCATAAAGAGCAGTTTTTATTGTTATTTCTCTTTATTGTCATCTAATGGATGTGTGAGCTGAGGCACAACTGCCCTGCTCCATGCATTTTAATATAGTGAATCATACTTTCATATTTTCCCCCATTTTGCGTCACTCAGACACTTATGAAGAGGGAAACAGTTTGGCATAATGGGTTACTGTATCAATGAGGGAGAAGAGCTGGATCTGGACTATGGCCTATTTTGGTGCTCATTGTGTCCCCTCTTAGTGGTTTCTGTTCCCCAATCTGTAGTGATAGCAACAGCCAGACCAGGCAGAGTAGATCACATTTATGCTATTTTATAAAGAGAGGGAACATGGAAAGAGATGCTTCTTTTTGATCCTGCAGGCGACTGCACAGATGAATACACTGACATTCTTTCATAAGTTTGTTCATGGTTTTTATTATGATTTTATGCTTCTAAATCTCTTCAGTCACTGACATTGCAACATAATCTGTGTATATTTTTGTGTAGATTTGTGGGCTGTTAACATCAACTATGTTTAGAGTATCAGCAAAGCATTTTTCTGAATTTGCATGAAATTATGTAATCAATTGAATGTCTGTACTCATTTCTAAATATAACAGCATACTGTTAAGTGATTTAAGTGGCACCAAATGTGTTGTGAAAATGTGTTGAGAGCTACTATGTCCTATTTTGATAAGAGTGATGAAAGAGCAATTATTTTTTACGAATAGCGGACTTCCATTTTTTCTGATGTAGACATGTAAATATTATTAGGCTATAAACCAAGTAAAGAAATCTAGACTAATTCTGCCATTTCATGTTGGTTTAAGAATAAACATCACGTTTTACATATGTACAGTATTACCCTGTTTATGTTTGTTTTGAGGTTAGTGTATTCTAAGGTCATGCATAACTAGTTCATCACAACTAATGCACTAGTATGTTTGGTTTAGTGCTTTTAACACACTGTACTAAAATTCTTGAGATATATATGTTCCCTTATCCCATTATTTATAACCCTAATCTTAAGAATGATTTTATATTTGAGTCCCTAAGGTTAACAGTTGTCATTTGGGTCCCATCTTTTATTTTTTAGTTCCCACATTTGCAATTATGATTTTAGTACCTATTGGTAAATATTTAAAGTATTTTAATACCCTTTTTATTCTTTTATCCAAATTTTAAATTTGATTTTTAAAATTTTAATATGGGAATCTTAATCTGTTTTTGAAAATTATTTTATATTACATTTTATTAAGGACATGATTTAAAGGATTTTTTTTATTAAATATTATTTCAGAGTTTTATTGGGTTTTAAGGTGTATTCTGAGAGCATTTTAATACATTTTAGGAATAGTGGTGATACGGGTTAAAGAAAAAACCCTAACCGCTCAGGATAACATCTTAAAGTGGTAAACAGACTTGCAGAAACTACAGGCACTGTGTATGTACTACTTTGCACTGTCCTAGTACTGTATGTACTACTTTGTATTGTCCCTTCATTTTTTATGCATACCTTTCTTGCTCACAGCAAGCTAGAGTCTACTAGGAAGCAACTTATGTATAGAATGAGAATCTTGTCAAAGAGTACACCGGCATGCATGGCTACACGGATTTACATTGGATCAATTGGAGTCTCAAGTCAATGCAGCCGCATGACCCTGGAGGAAACCCACCTTTACAAAGTACCTATCATGGCATTTCCCTTTATTTTTAAAGCATACTCAGCATACTTCATTTTCACTGAAAGCATCTGTAGCTTCATGTTCTAAATTATCGATTTCATATGTAAGAAGGGTCTTTCGTCAGATTTAAACCAGTGTTTCATATTCAGATTGTGTTCATAAAGAAGGAATAACAATATTATCCTTAAAAATGTATTTTATGAATGTAGTAGATAAAACAGATACTTGAAATTGATGGATTTTTCATTTGTTACTTTAAGACCTATAAATAAAATTTAAAAAATCTCTTTTCTAATAGCCCCTGAGTATTTGTCAACACTCACAATGTTGGTATAGATTGTTTTAATTTAGATGTATTTATGCATCATTGCCTGAGGTTAACATAACATTTTGTGAAGTCAGGTTTGCAAAGGTTTTTTATTGTTTGCTTGATCCTTATTGTGAAAAATGCTATATCTTTGCCTTAAGTGTTTACAGAATGTCAAAAGACTATGCATATCAGCTAGGGGCAAGATTAATATACTCTTAAGATTGCATGGTTCTATAGTATTAAGTGTCAAAAAGAAATGTTTATATTTGGGTTGTGAAAAAAAAGATGCCTGCCTTGTTTTAATGGAATACTCTGCCCAAGAATATATATATTTTTTAAACTTTACTTACCATGTACTTCATAATGACCCTTTCACACAGGGTCATGCTTTTGGTCATGCTTTTTTGATTTGAATTTTTTTTAATTTTTAATGCTTTATTCATCATATCAAATTTATTGTATAAGAAATTTGCCATTTTTTTGCATACCCCATCTTACTCTCCAGAGACACATGGAGTTTGGGGTCAGAGCACAGGGTCAGCTGTTTGTACAGCTCCCCTGGAGCAGTTGTAGGTGAAGGGCCTTGCTCAAGAGCCCAACAGAGTATCATTCCTTCTTCGGCTTCAAGTTACCATCCCAGATCCTTAAGCAAGTGTGTCACACTCTGCTTATTTTGAAATGAAGACAGTACTCTTGTCCAGTGTATTAGGGGGTTTGAGGTTGGTCTTTAATTCAATAGTACAAACCTATGTTAGAGGATTCTTGGTTGTGGGCTAATATTGTTTTATTGGAGGAACGGGTTTAACTATTTCTTAGTGAAAAAATGCATGTTTTGTATGTTTCAAGTATTTGATTCGATGACTTTATGTGGATTATGCAACATGTGTAGCATGAGATTTTTTCATACTTTCGCTTATGTTGAAGCGTACATTTTATTACCTTCATTTTGAAGAAAACATGAGATTCCAAACTTTTCTCATCCATCACTGCAAAGTATGTGGGGTAAGTAACATTTAAAAATAATATCATTTTTGGGTGGAGTATTCCTTTAATGAGGGTGAATATTTTCTACTTACTGCAGTAGATTATGTTTACATTATATGATTTTGAGTAATTGGCATGTTGTTAGAGAAAAACAAGTTACAATTAAATTATATTTCAAAAGTTTGTAATGTGAATATGAAAGGGCTGTGGAATGATACTCTCGGTCACCCTCCATGGACCTGTAGAATTTAAAGCGATCACCTTGACCCAGAATGGGGTGAGCAATATGTCTCTTTCTAGTAACTAGTTTGATGATAATGGTTAGAAAAATGTATTGCAAGAGTGAAACAGGTTCTTGTTGACTCGTGACTGTCCCAGTGTCATCATTCAGCTAAATTGAAAGCTGCTTAATTAACTTATATTTCATTTAATGTATTAATGAAGCCTAGAGTCAGTAGTTACTGGCTTTAATGCAAGTGTGGACCCCACCTGGTTCTGTATTAGTTGACTCATCCTCTGAGACAGAGACCTGCTACACCATAACTGAAACTTAAAACAAATGAATGTTAAAGAAAGCATATACTGTACATATAAATTACGTTTTCATATTTCACAACCTACCAGAAAAGTATGTGTTCCAGCAGTTCATCTGGGTCACCCACTGTGTCACAGGATATAATTTATTTCTGTTTAGTTCCATTATTATAGCTTTCTAATATGAAATTAAGAGAAGCCATTTTGCATTCTTATGACCCAAATACAGTGATCTGCTCCCAGGACTGCACATCTGTTGAACCACCTACTATGTGGGCATGTCTGGAGCCCCTTGCTTTGTATGACACTCCTTTCAGTGATGTGTATAAGCATGTCTTTCTCTTGAGATAATTTATACAGAATACTTTTTTCAGCAATTTTGAAGATGCCTACAAGGCGGCCACCAGCTAGATTAGATTACTGTTAAAACTCACTATGTCTTATAATATTTGAAAACAAGAATGAAAAAGCCAGAATGGACTCGGGAAGGTTAGGGGATGGGGTTTGGTGTGTCTTTGTCACTTTAAGTGGAGAACACATAGCAGCCCTCAGCAGTCAATATGTAACTCTGTGTGCCCTCATCCTATGCTGTCTGTGACTGACACTTATTAAGCTGTGTTATTTCAGTTAGAACCCTGAGTATAACAGTATATAGCAAGCAGACATGAATTGAGAGGAGTGAAGATTTTTGTACCTTTTATACACTTGAATTGATTTAAGAAGTGCAAATAGAAAATGAAAAATCTTGCCTGTATTGTGAACACTACCAAATTGTTGACATTGCCATATGTAGAATGAAAAGAGATTGACTGAAATTGAGGGACATCTCAGGAAACTTTGTTTTTTCTTATTTTAATAAGGTATACTCTATGCAAATACTTCAGAAATCATTTTGTGATGTATTTTAAATTTATAGAAATATTGCAAGCTGTTGCTTTGTTGGTAAGTAGTTTGGAGACTAATACACAATTTACCAAGACAAGCTGTAAAGTGGAGTTACATGGGACTGAGTTAGTCTTGCACCTGCCAACATATAGCTATGATTCTGTACTGCCCTTTGCCCATGGAGCTTTGAATTTACTACCACCAGTTTCTCTGAATATAGTATCAAGGTAAATCAATGAGGTGAAGCTTGGCAGAGCACACCAAATCAAATGGTTTTCACCACCAAATCAAATGGTTTTACTGTTTTGTTAGGCTACATAACCTCATATACTTGGATATGGTCAGATTTACTTTAACCAGGATTCTGATTTTTATTCTCCCCAGAGATGGTAAATGTCCGTAGAATTTTCAGATAAAATAAATGGGCATAGGCTTGATACTTGCATGCTGTCTTTCTGAAAAAAATCTTGGATGTTTTTATTGGTGCTCATGCACAGATTAGTTCCGCATTCATGAATTGTCTGTTGCTGTAAACCCATATTTAATGACTTAGTTATTTATGCCTTTATCTTCTTTATAGTTCTTACATTTTAATTCACAGTAGGTGTACTGCAGTATGTGATGGTTATTTTTCTTATGTTACCTGTTATTCATTGCATGTTGAACACTAAAAGTTCTGTAATGTATACTAATTGCAGGTATACTGTATATAAGATATGTCACAATTGTTTTCTCAGAATATGACTACAACATCAAGAAAGAAGAAATATTTTATATTTGATACCATGTTAGTTCTGAGGCATAACTTTATCTATGTGCTTTAGTATTAGGATTTTTATGCAGTTTTGTCACCTGTAAAATCTGTTGTTTGTATTTTCACTTTCAGATGTTTTCCAGCCCAGCAATTATTTCTGTATTACTATTTTTCAGCTTCATGTGTGAAAGCACAAAATTATCTTAAATAACTGTCAGTGGGATGTTAAAAATAGTCTTATCCAAATCTGAGGTGCTTTAAAGCTGGTCAAAAAGGTGTGAAACGGTTGATAGTATTGTATCATTTTTTTTCATAATGACACTGTCATATTGTGTTCTACAAATTAAATAAGCATTAGGTAGTAATCAAAGCAACATTTCAAGATAGATTACATGATGTCAAAAATGCTACTACATAACTGTAAGAGAACCATGTATCAAAGTAACCCACAGTGTGCGCTTTACAATCCCTCCTGGCCTGATTTATCCTGGCATATTCATACCAGGCTTTAATCCATTTGTTATAATTTTTGTCTCAGGAACATGCAAGCTTATGATCTGACTAGTTGGAGCCTGCATTTTAATAAAAAGATACTCAGAATTTTTTAACGTAATTTGTAAATACTTTTTGTTCAATTATAACACTTCAGCACTTTTAATTTGTACATTTTTCAGTGTGTGATGGAAAAGATTGTGTTGACGAATATTTAATTGCATATGATGTACAGTGTGTGGTTTCTATAGATGTGAAACTGCAAATTGTCCTTTGAAAGACTTTGAAATGGGAAATAATTGCTTGGGGACTTTTGGGGCCTTGTCCAGAGTATAATGTACAACACCTTCTATCTTACTTTAGCAAAAGACTACAGTAATACATAAATCTCTTTCTGTTCAGTCTGGGATTTTTCACTCCACATATAGCACCATATACTGTACCTGGGACACTTCTGCAAAGACTAATAATTTTTATTCAGCTGTTTTACAATTTACCGAATTCCTGTGTTGTTTATAGACCTTTTACTATAATGTTAATTAAATATGTTCAGTTTTAAAGAATTAGGCTATAAATGGCAACTATTTTCTTATTAAAATATATAAAGTTATTCATTTTTTTTCTTAAACAGAAATAAATCATTAGCTACTTTTAAACCATTCTGATGTATCTTTATAGAATTCCATACAAATACTGTATATTTGAAAATATTGTATATGTTTGTTAGACATTAAGCAAAAAACTACAAAACTTTTGAAACGCAAGACTTGAATAAACCAATCAGTAGATGAGCTCAGTAGGTAAGAAGTCTTAAACTTTGTTTTATAATTAAATTAAAATAAAACTAGCTTTCAGTGGAAACCAATTTTGACACATTTGACTAATTCCAGTGGATTTTTTTTTCTTTTTAAATAAACTGTTCCTATGAGTTATTTGTGGATGAAATTGTGTGTGTGGGGGGGGGGGTTGGGTGTTTCTGAGACAAAGACAAGTGACAGCTATAAGGAATGAATCAGGAAAAGTTTATAAGTGATTGAAAATAACTGAAATTCCTTCTACAATTGCTCAACTGTATTGTAAAATATAATTTATTGATTTTTGTACTCTCCTTTTTTTCCTGGTCATAGTAAAGGTAATCCAGAACCCGACCATAAAGGCTTATAGCAGTAGATAGCACTATATAAGATGCTGTTTATCTAATAATTTGAAAGTCCTGTAGTGCATTTATTATTTGTAGTTAACCTTATTTTGTGAAAGGAATTCTGAAAGTCATGTTTAGGAAATCTTTTATAGTTGGTATGAGTTTTCACTTTAATCAAGTTAATAATGTCATGCAAAGTTTTACTTAAAACAATTTTTATTTTTTGTAATCTCTTCCTAATTACTGTTATGCATAAAATAAATCGGATAAATACTTTTAACATGTAGATAAACAAATACATTAATATGTTAAAAAAATGGAATAGATGCATTAGTAAACATGAAATCATTTTGATAGTTTGAGATAACTACTTTGACCTTAAAAAGTCAAAGACTGAGTTTCATAGTGGCACGGTGTTAGCATTTCTATTTGACAGCTAGAGGGACCTGGGTTTGATTCCAGCACTGTCACGGTTTGTATGAAGTTTGCACATTTTTCAGCTTGTCAGGGTTAGGTTTTTCTTGATACTCATGTGAATGTTAATTTAATTGAGAACTCTAAAGTGGCTCAATATGAATTAGTATGTCTTGCAAAATAAATATCCCTCTGTTTGTAGTATCTCTCAAATTGTAAGCTACAAGGAATTATGAACACCAAGGAGTTTTCTGAATCATTTAGGAGTAAGGTAGTTAAAAGTAGTCTTAGTCAGGAGAGGGATGTGTAAAAAAAAAAAAAAAAAATCTAACATTAACAACCGCTCCGAAGTATGGTTGAGTAACAGTGTGTCAACAATATCCTGATCAGAGCATATACATGACCTAGGTAACAAGGGTGTAAGAAATAAATCGTCACTATACTGGAGATGGGAAAGAATTTTATGAAATTTCTTCATTATTTAGTAATTCAGTGGCAAAAGATATTTTGCTAAGATGAAACCAAAATAAAATATTCAGGTTTATGTGTTGTAATGGGGTAGGTATTCACTATGCATTATCCAGCTATCCCCATTCACGTCTTCAAACACAATGGTAACCACACGTTAGAGTGGCTTGTTCACATTTTCAAGATTAATGGCAAAACCGATTGAATAAAGTAGAAGCATTTTTTACAGTAATAATCGTTAGGGTGAAAATAATATATCCTAACAATGCCATAACTATTTGTAACCTGCCATAATTTAAATGAAGGTTCCCAGGACTTAAACACCTGACACCATTAGGTGCAAGGAGTAATGTCCCAGTCCAATGCTATGCCCATTCAAATTCACCCTCACTTAAAATCAATATTCCTGTCTTTGGGATGTCAGAAGAAGAAAGAACTTTACACAGATGGGAGAGAACCTGCATCCTCCATTCAGACTGCAAATGGATGCAGATTTTTAACCCAAGGAGACAGAATTATGATATAGCAGCACTAACCACTGCTCTACCATACTCTTAAAAAATGATATTTTATTAACAGGAAAATGACCTGAAGTATAAAGCTAAATCCGAGCCTGCCAGTGTCACAGGACGAAACCATATTACTCTGGGTGGTCAAGTCAAATTCTTTTCCTGCAAAAAGCATAAAAACACTGTCATTAGCTGTACCAACCAAACCTGGCAAATGCCAGACTATGCTACACACATGAATTGCCAAAAATGACTCACTTGTTAATAGTTTTTAGAGACCTATACATCAAAACCCAGAGCTGTAAAGGTTTTTTTTATTAAATTACATTTTTTTTGTTAAGTTTTTTGTTAATGGTATTTCTCAGCATTATATTTAATTCTAGCAGTTAATAGTCTGTAAAACAGCAAATTTTACATAATTCATATAGGGAAAACATCAACCAGTAGCAAGGCCATAATCCTTTAAACTGTGCTTTGGAATACGTTAAGAAAAAATGTGCATTGCACAAGATTGCATTAGGTTTTAGATAAAGAACTGAAGGGCAGACTAATAATATATCAAGACAATATTAATATGTCTTTAGATAGCTCTCCAACCCTCTTCAGTCTAGACTAGAGTTATGCCAAGAGTTGTCTGATTTAGATACCTTGTGTGTCTCTTATATAACTAAAAAGTACTTCTGTGAAGCCATCATCATCTACAACATTTATTTCTATTGCTTGTTTTCATACCAGGTAAACAGCTCAAAGTGGTTTACAAGAAAAAGGGTAAATATTTAAGTAAAATGAAATACACAAGTAGTAAATGAAATAATAAATAGTGTAATCCTGCATAATACAGATAGAGATTTAAATTATAGAAATGAACTCTAAGCTGTTCTAATTATATTATTTTCCAGTGGGGTTGATCAAACAATATTTTATTTTTATAGAATGCAATGCCTCATTCTCAAAAACACTTAAACACAACTACACATATTCATGCATTCCTAGTCTAGTCATTAAGAAGACAATTTTTGGATTTTAATAACACCTTCTTTTCTCAAGAAATATGAATTTTATTAAGCTTATTTAAAATGTGGGCAAGTCTGTTGCTGAAGGACAAATGATTGTTTTTTGAGTATGGCTTTGTGTGTATGTATGTATGTATGTATGTATGTATGTATGTATGTGTGTGTGTTTACTCAGACAAACTAGAAAAACAATAAATGTGCTGTTTATGTCTGACACTTTCAGTTTACCTTATTATGTTCTCAGTCACACTAATCTGAATGAGGTAATTAAAATTAATTTAATAAATTATATTTTAGCCCATGAGAAAAACATCAGTCAAGTCTATTGCCTAGTAGTAGTGTTCCATGAATTTGGGAGATCCTTAAACCAGAATAATTAATTTTGAAGGGGTGCAAACTTTTAGATACCTGAGTTACAATAGGCTTTAATAAAATAAATAATCAAGCTACCATGTTTCGAATCAGTTCTACTCAAGTCTTTGCTAAATGCAAATTTTTACTTAAATACAAAATCTAATCTAAATTTTAAATATTACAGAAAATGAACATTTTATAAAAAGAATATTGCTTTATATATTCACTTACTTTTCCTTTTTGTGTATATGTTCACATTTGTAATTTTGTTTGTAAAAATTAACTGTCAAAAGCTGATTTTTTTTTTAATGCAACCGTTTACTTCTTTATAGAGAACATCCATTTGGAATAATGCCAGAGTAGCACAGAAAAGGAGAAGAATGAGGAATATTAATAAATAGATCTGAACAGCTTGTGCTCATGGAAATTTGCTTCCTTGGCTTTTATAATGAAGTGTTATTCACTGAAGTCTTTTGAAAGTGTTTGGAGACCTCTTAAGTTTTCTAAGCAGTACCTGACTGCAATAATCGATTTTTTTAGTTTTACCAGTATTTAAGCATTGCATACTTCATATTTAGGAAGTTTAAAATGTGCATGCGTATGTTCTAAATAAAGATACTTATATAGAGGAGCCTTTTCTCATAATAAGTCCTTGTTGCTAGCTTACCAGTCTTCAATATAAAAATATAAAATCTTTATGAATGCCTCTTTGTCAGAATTTTTATCGTTTTATGAATTCAGGAAAACATAATGCATAATTTCACTACTTGTTTTTTGATTTTTCAATTAAAACTTTTTCTTAGACATCATTTGTGTCTTCATAAATTAAACTATAATACCTTACTAATATATTCAGGTCATGATTTAAAAAGAAACATTAACAGCTAATGTGCATTGGATTATTCAAAGTTTGGTTAAAGTAATGATATGAAATTTTAAAATGAGAACACAAAGACTAACCATACCCTTTTTCAAGGTACTGTAGTTATTTTGAAAGAAACAAACCACTATGTGAGAAGGAAAAGCCAGAGGAAGACAGCTGAAGTGTGCTGGTGGTGTTTGTGAGGAAACAGCTGTACAAAGGCTCAGGCTTCTTCTCTCATTTCTGTGAGTCAAAGAAAAAAAGCTCTTGCGTGCTAAGTGAGGTCAGCACAGCAGAGGTGTCTCATGTATGTGTTAACTGCCTAAATGTAACACTGTAGCTAAACTATGAGAATTAAACTACATGGACATATTGCATTAATCCTTTCTGCTTTCCCACATAAGTATAGTGACTCACTTCATAATGGGTTTTAAACCTGACTAATAGGGTCCTGTTCGTTTTTCTCCTTGTAATTAGTAGGCTTTACTAATCATGCTGTATATGCCTCTTTAGAAGGGAGGTCTTCTAAGAATAATATGTATATTCTGAGATGGGGCCTCTCTGTCACTTAGTTTAAAAAGATTCCTTCATTTAGTAATAGTTGGAGCTTATTGTTGCTGAAAAAGGCTACAGACCTTTGATTTTATATTGAAACGTATTTGTTATTCAGCTGCTCATCACAATGCTTTAATCGATAACTAGAATTTCATTTGACAAATAACTCTGAATCATTACTTTGTCTTTCACATTTAACAAAAATCAGGCAAAATTCAATGTCTCTTATCACTATTATCTAACTTAAGAGGTAATGAGAGCTAGGTGCACATAAACATATGCAAATGGCTTTGATTCTTTGCTCTTAAGCATAATGTGCTCATATTAAATGAGGGAAATGACATAGAGTAATTAGGAAAAAAAAAATGTGTTTCTGTATGGGAAATGTGGCAGTGCCATTACCTAACAATATTTATTATTCTATAATAAATATGAATATCTAAAAAAGAAGAAAATTCCGCTTTTGCCAATTAACCAAAAAGCTGTTGTGAAGATTCTCTGTGTGATACTCCTGAAAATCTCTGTGAACCCCAGTGTTAACTACTTGGAATCTACAAACTCATCTTTATGTAATGCACGGTTAATGAGTTCATCCCAAAGAAACCATTAAATAAGAATGGTTTTCATTGGAGGATAGTTAGGGAGGTACTCATGCTCTCTGGAAAAAAAAATGTTTTGAGCTTTCTAAACAGCATCTGAATGAGACATAAGATGTCAGGATCAGCGTTAAAATTTTATGGGGTGTGTTCATTTTTTATGAGGCTGGTTGAGATTGTCATTAGGCCTAACCCGCTGAACAATGAATGACCTTTGTAGCCCATGGATTGTGGAGTTTGGATGAGAGCTGCAAAATTCGCTGAATCTATATGGTATTAGGAAGAGATGGTTGCTGGGAAAAATAATGAAGAAGGTCTAACATTTGAGTATATTTTGCCACATTTAAAACACATTTACACCATAATGACAAAGAGAAAATGAAGGAAGTTGTTTCAGCTAAGGCTAATATTTCTTTAATTGTTCACAATAATCAATATGCATTATTTAGGGAACTGCAAAGCAACAAAGTTGATCATTAATTACACCTTTACTGAAACAGAAGTTCAGAGTGGCTTCAAATGAATAATAGAGGAATGCATTAGAATGTGGCTAGTAAATACCATAGTGTGTTTTTTTGTTCTCTCCACGAAAAGCTTATAAAAGGAGACCTTTAGGGAGAAGGCAGAAAGCTGAATAGAGGGCAGTCTGCAATTCTAGTCAGGCAACCTTTGATAGATTACATTTTAAGAAGAGTTTTATAGAGGTGTTTAGAAAGGAAAACAGTTCAGTTCTGCACCAGCTGATTGTTGTGCATAAAAATTGTTCAGAAAGTGGTTCTGAAAAAAAGAAGGGCACATGTGAATATGGCATCAAAATGCTCAGCAGTGTGTGTTTATTAATTTTACTTTGAATGTAAACCCGCACAATTATGTCAATTGAGTGGTACAGTTATACAACTTGTGCATATTTAAAATAACATATTTTACTGTAATAGTTTTTAAAGCAGATGTATTTTTGCACACCCTTCGTCAAACATACTATCTATCATATTATAAGGTTCATGGATAATGCATCAGCAGGAAAATCAAATAAATCAGCATGGCATCCCAAACTGTTGCTGTTAAAATTTCATCTCCAAATTGTAAACTAAGCAATTAGTACTATTGTCAAACCCAGGGGTGCCCAATGCGTCAATCGCGATCGACCGGTAGATCGCAAAGGTAGTGCAGGTAGGTTTTTCATATATCCTCCCTATGGCATTTGCTACTTGATTTACATACAGGGCGGCCAGTCTGAGATCTCTTCTCTTCTAGCACACTGGTCATCCCGCATGCACGATCAACTAAAGAAGAGATTTTAAAAAAAAAAATTGTTTGGGGAGGGTATGGGCCAGATGTGGAATTGGAAGAGGAATTTTTTGTCACAATAACAACAACAACAACATTTATTTATATAGCACATTTTCATACAAACAGTAGCTCAAAGTGCTTTACATAATAAAGAATAGAAAAGTAAAAGACACAATAAAAAAACAAAATAAATCAACATTAATTAACATCGAATAAGAGTAAGGTTCAATAGCCAGGGGGGACAGAAAAACAAAAACTCCAGACGGCTGGAGAAAAATAAAATCTGTAGGGATTCCAGACCATGAGACCGCCCAGTCCCCTCTGGGCATTCTACCTAACATAAATGAAACAGTCCTCTTTGGATTTAGGGTTCTCACGGAAGGGCTTGATGAAGATGGTCACGTAGAGTTCTGCCTTTTAATCCATCCATCATTGTTGGAGCATCATGATGCTTTGAGTAGGTGGTGGTGGATAGACCACCGGAAAAAGAAACAGAAGAGAGAGAAGGGATCAGTACGGATTTTAGAGCCACCATGAATAGTTATTATGATGAATTGAACATACAGAGTGTCAGGATTAATTTAAAGTGAAGTTATAAAAGGCCATGTTAAAGTAATATGTTTTCAGCAGTGTTTTAAAGTGCTCTACTGTATCAGCCTGGCAAATTCCTATTGGCAGGCTATTCCAGATTTTAGGTGCATAGCAGCAGAAGGCCGCCTCACCACTTCTTTTAAGTTTTGTTCTTGGAATTCTAAGGAGACACTCATTTGAGGATCTGAGGTTACGATTTGGAATATAAGGTGTCAGACATTCCGATATATAAGATGGGGCGAGATTATTTAAGGCTTTATAAACCATAAGCAGAATTTTAAAGTCAATTCTGAATGACACAGGTAACCAGTGTAGTGACATTAAAACTGGAGAAATGTGTTCGGATTTTCTTTTCCTAGTTAGGATTCTAGCAGCTGCATTCTGCACTCGTTGCAAACGATTTATGTCTTTTTTGGGTAGTCCTGAGAGGAGTGCGTTACAGTAATCTAGTCGACTGAAAACAAACGCGTGAACTAATTTCTCAGCATCTTTCAGTGATATAAGAGGTCTAACTTTACTTATGTTTCTTAAGTGAAAAAATGCTGTCCTAATGATCTGATTAATATGCGATTTAAAATTCAGATTACAGTCAACAATTACCCCTAAGCTTTTTACCTCCGTCTTGACTTTTAATCCTAATGTATCCAGTTTATTTCTAATAGCCTCATTGTATCCATTATTGCTAATCACTAAGATTTCAGTTTTCTTTATTTAACTTGAGAAAGTTACTATTCATCCATTCTGAGATACAAGTCAGACATTGTGTTAGTGAATCAATAGAATCGGGTCATCAGGTGCTATTGATAAGTACAGCTGTGTGTCATCAGCATAGCTGTGGTAGCTCACGTTGTGCCCTGAGATAATCTGACCTAACGGAAGCATGTAGATTGAGAATAACAGCGGACCCAGGATAGAGCCTTGTGGAACACCATATTGGATATCATGTGTCTTGAGTTGTAATTCCCACAACTAACAAAAAATTTTCTCCCTGTCAGGTAGGATTCAAACCAATTTAAGACACTGCCAGAGAGGCCCACCCATTGACTAAGGCGATTTCTAAGAATATTATGATCAATGGTGTCAAATGCAGCACTCAGATCTAAGAGGATGAGAACAGATAAATGGCCTCTGTCTGCATTCATTCAAATCATTTACTACTTTAACGAGTGCAGTTTCTGTGCTGTGATTTGTTCTAAAACCCGACTGAAATTTATCAAGAATAGCATGTTTATTAGGTGGTCATTTAACTGCATAATGACTGCCTTCTCCAGAACTTTACTTAAGAAAGGCAGGTTAGAGATGGGTCTAAAATTTTCAAGAGCCGAGGGTCAAGATTATGTTTCTTAAGAAGGGGTTTAACTACAGCAGTCTTAAGACAGTCTGGGAAGACCCCCGTATCTAATGACGAATTTACTATGTCAAGAATATTATCAATTAGCATGCCTGATACTTCTTTGAAAAACCTTGTTGGTATTGGGTCAAGGATGCAGGTGGAGGATTTTAATTGAGAGATTATTTTTTGTAAATCAGGTAAATCTATCCTAGTGAAAGAGTTTAATTTGTTTATAACAGGATGCTGGGGTTTAGGAGGATCGTTAGTGTTGGAGTGATATACTATGTTATTTCTAATATCATTAATTTTTTGATTGAAAAATACAGCGATAGCCTTACAGGTTTTACTGGAAGAACTTTGGAGGCATTCTTTTGAGTTACCTGGGTTTAGTAGGCAATCAATTGTAGAAAATAAGACTCTGGGATTACTAGCATTGTTATTTATAATCTTGGAGAAATAACAGCGTCTCTCAAGACGGACAGTGTTATTGTATTCTGTTATTTTGACTTTTAATATTTCATGGTGGATAGTAAGTTTAGTCTTCCTCCATTGACGCTCAGCTCTGCGGCATGTTCTCTTTAAATCAGACACTCTTTGGGTCTTCCATGGTATAACAATGCTAGAAGATTTTTTCACTGTCTTTTCAGGTGCAACTATGTCAACAGCAGCTCTCACTTTAGTATTAAATCTTTCCACCTTACTATTTACATTATCCTCACTATTATAGTTGGCACAATAAACGGACTGATTGCTTAAATGTCACAATCGAAGTGCGTTTGTCTGATCTGCCAATCTGTCATTGCTATTCCAAAGAAGGAAAATGTGGAAAGGCATTTTCAAACTCTTCATAAAATCTACGAAACTGACGTCCTTCCAAAAAGCGATCTGAGAAAGAGAAAGGAGAGGGAACTAAAATCGCAGTTAATTGGACAGTCGTCATTTTTCACTCGGCTGAATTCAAAAGATTTCTTGACTGCATTATTCGGCTCTACTTATTTATGCGAGTCAGCCTTTTCCCACCTGACGATTATTAAATCCAAATAGAGTAGTGACCATAAATGTATTGAATTGTTATTGTGCCATAAAGGTTATTCAGTTATGCAAGGTACAACAACATACATTTTATGTATAAAGTATACTCAGAGTATATATATATATATATGGTCTAACCCACCAACTATAATCATGACTCTTGGCAAATTGTTGCCTTAAGTTTAAGACAAATTGCACTTTTAAGTGAGAGACTTAATTTGAATACTGCATGATCATTTATTAAGGAAGAGTTTTTTTTATTTTATTGTGTTGAAGCCTGGATTTGGCTGTTATGAGAGGTTTTAAGTCACCTCATTGTATAATGATACTAGAGCTATCTCCAGATGAAAAAATGCTGAAATATTTTATTTTGATCTATTTTATTATGTTAAGGTTTGTCATTTTATGTTAATACTAGCAACTGGGAGCCCGATCAAATCGGGCTACAAATTCTACATTTGTGAAATCCATACTTTCTCTGCAAAGAATTATTTGTTTTTTAAGTCCTTGAAATGATTTTGTTATCATGGCACTGATTTGTGTTTAAAATAGACCTTTTCGGCCGATGTACTGAAGAGCTTCCTGTTTAAACGGGGCTGTGAGACGTGAATTCAGCTCTTCGGGGCACCTCATTTGATTTTTTCCGGCAAACAAATTTTCAAAAAAAAAACTTATTTTACGACTCTAATCAGAGTCGGAGTAATAATTATGTTGGCATGGTCATTGTAGATCTGAGATCGGCTAAAATTTAAACAGTGACCATTGTTAATACCCAGCCATCATTACTCAGTTTGCCAATAGATGTCAGAAGGATGGATGCCAAAACTGAACTGCCCAAAGATAGATTATGACGTACCAAGTAAATGGCAATACATTTTAAATTATTTAAGGTTCTGGAGCTGTCAAAGGCTTTAATTCAGTCGACAATGTTAGTCTTGGAAAGTACGCCCCACCAAACCAACGTTCCAAAAACCAACCGAACTTACTGTTATCTGCTCGAACCAACACCTACTTAACTATACTTGGCCGTCCAGCGGCGTCACTGAAGCATTCGAACATTCTTAGCCAATCATGCAATACTGTGTCCGCATTTGCCACGTTATGTTTTAACTACAGAGGCAGAGTCCCATTGCATGGTTCTAACTTGTATTGAGTCGAGGTATTGACTCGAATACCATACATACGGATAGTATCAAATTATATATAAGGATAAGGTGATAGAAAATTAAGTTTGGCATTTTAGACAGTATTTTTCTATAAGTATACTTATGTGTAATCATCTGAAAAATGTAACCCTAATAATGTGATTCTAACAGAACTTGTAATATATACTGGTAAGTGGTCCCTTAATATAACTGGGTTCAGACAGTATGATACTAACAGAGCCTTTTTCATAACGATGACATTATCTTTGATTTTATGCTGTTGTGCATCATCCTGCAGTTTTTGCACTCCCTGTATGTGCTGTCTTCAAGGCAAGCAGATGATAAGGAACTTCTTAAAGCTTGTACATTTGCATCAACTTCATTTCAAAGTATTTATACTTATTTTGTATTTTTCTACTAAATTTTAGTAACATGACACCTACTTCTTCCATTTCACTCATTGGATGAATTTAACTGCAGTGTCCTAGATAAGTTCTTTTTTCAAAAAATATCTGTTCAGTTTTAGTTTTTCAGTTATTGAGAGAGAAAAAAAACATATTGATAGTCAGTAGTGTATGTATAATGATGCACCTTTTTACAGAAATATTTCTATCATTAAATAAAACACTTTAAAAATAATGCATAAATGTTTCAACAAACATGGAAATAATCAATAGGCAAGGCATTTAAACAGGTACAGGCACTAAAGTATGTTAATTATGAGTATCATGATTTTCCTGTTATTATTTTTTATGTTACTTGTTATTCTTTATTTTTTCTTATGCTGTATTTATTTTTTGTTATGACCATGACATTACTGCATAAGGGTTTAGGGGCTGCCAATTATCATGAGTGTTGCAAGTCAATAGGCGACCTTCCTATCTGTAGCCAGTAGTTTGTGGTGACATTGTTACTTCTGACGTGGGAGCACCTCTGTAATGACACGTGACATCATTGTACAAGTTTATATTCAAGATGGCTGTGCTGTAAACCTGATATCCAAGCTTGTATATATTTTCTAAGACAATTATTTATTTTGGTTGGAAGTTTAAATAGGGAAATGATCTTAAGCTCGGTGCGATAGTTCTTGACTAAGGTTTTTGACTCTTGATTTGTTTTGCTCTTTCTGGTTTTAAAATTTTTCTGTGTTTTGCGTATTTTTTTGGTCTCATTTAATGTTGTTAATACATTTTTATATGTTTTTGGGCTGCACGCTTATAACAATGAGTTACCATCTGGCTTCTTAAGAATATTTTATATGTACTACTGTACCAGATTGATGAATAATTACAGGTGAGGTCAGAGGAAATTCAAAGGTAGAAAATTGTGTTTCAGTTTTGATGATGCTCTATGTGTAACAGAAATATTAATGAAAAAACCTGGATAGATGTCTAATGGATGGGCTTCAGTATTCTGAAAGAGAACCATCATTGTTTAAAAAAAATGCTAATCCTCTCTGTCCAACATCATTGATTTCTTAGTAGAGGTTAATGAATATAGTGGCTGTGAAGACAGCTTGAAATGTAATTTTCATGGATTGTCAGGAGGTATTTCATCGAGGGTTACATGAGACTCTTTTCGTTAAAAAGAACCAGTAGATATAATGGAGAATATTAAAAGAAGGTTCTGGCTGAGGTGCTGAAAACAGTGTGATTGTTAAGAGCCATATAAGTTGTCTGTAATGGAGCTCTGTAGATTTATATGAATGGTTGTGTAGCATATATTGGACTTGAGATATTGCAGCTTGCCATTATCATAAATGAATGGAGGCTAGTCTGAAGTAATGCAGTATAGGACATATAGAAAGGGAATACAAACGAGGAAACTGAAATTGTGGAGCTGCATTCCTACTTTGTAGAGTGACAGACTAGTTTGAAGGCAGGTGGGATTTTTATTTATGCAGTACAGTATTTTGACAAGAGCAGAACTGAGATGAAAGGAGATGATGTTTAATATATGTAAACTACTTTTTAATTACTATTGGACACTGCACTTACAAAGACATCATTACCTCTTATGATTAAACTATTTAACATTGATATTCAACAAAAAATTGAATATGTTTATTTTAGAAAGAATAACAATGTGTAGTAAACTAAGAGAAGTTCTTACATTTGTGAAAGATATACAGTAAATATGAAATTACTCTTCCAAGAACTGTTTTTTAGAACCTGAGCTTTTTAAGCATATACTTAAAATGCAATTACTTTTTAGTCTGCCAGCAGGCAAGTTGTAATCTGTTTTTTCTTAGACTCTTCAAATTTCTTCAAATTGTATTGTTTATTTTTCTTATGTTTATATTAAAACTAAAAGATGAAGACATAACCAACAAAAATGCTAATCTAGAATTTAGCTTTTCACTGCAAGGGTCTTAACTGTTTTAATGGCATAAGAAAAAGATTAAGTTAGCACTGCCTGATGTAACTATACTTTTTAAGTAAAAGTAAATGACATTTCAACCAGTCAGTTATTTTTAGTATGCCTGCAGATTTATTTGCATTTCTGAAAGAATATATACTTGAACAAACCTAAATATATAGTGTGGCAGGCGGCTGGGGGTGGTACCCAGCTGGGACGCCCAGGAGGACCGGAGGAGGGCTTGTGCCTCTTCCAGACCACGAGGGGCGACTGCACTGGTTGTGTTGGGGGCCACCGCCAGGGGGCGCACCGGTGCCTGAAGAACCCTGGACCTCAGCACTTCCTCCACACCAGGATGTGCTGGGGGGGAAGAAGACTGGGGACACCTGGAGGGCTTCCGGGTGCACAGCCGGCACTTCTGCCACACGGCGGTGTGTCCGCGTAGGATTGCCGGAAAGCAGCTGGAGCCCATCCGGGCTCGTATATAAGGGGCCGCCTCCCTGCATTCGAGAGCAAGAGTCTGGTGGAAGAGGACGGAGCTGAGAGAGAGGATTGGAGGCGGCCAGAAGGAAGGCACTATAGACTGTGAGGCCTGGACTTTGGGGGATCGGTGCTGGAGGCACTGGGTTGTGCACTGCTTTTTATTGTAAATACTGTAAATAAATATGAGTGTGTTGGGTGCAAAACCGTTGTCCATCTGTCTGTGTCCGGGTCCCGTTCCACAATAGATAACAGCCATTCTAAATCCCATGTAATTCAATTCAGGATCGGGGTCGGAGCCATTATCAGCAACATCTAGTGTAAAGAAGGAACCAGCCCTGAATGAGAGTGCCAGTCCATCACAAGAGCCATTCACCCACACACACTTTTACTTACACAAAGACAATTTAGAGTCACCAGTAATCCTAAACTGTGTGCCTTTGTGAATGAGAGAAAAACCAGTACACAGTGTGAATATATTGTGTAATAAAGTAATTGGTTTGAGTTGAATTTTTGTTTGTTATTTTTACATAAGAATGTACATTTTTTTAGCCTTTTTATAATTGAAGATATTTAATCATTTTGGAGTTTCTAAAGCATTCATCTTAATATTTATGGTACTCTGCTTCTGTGTCTGATTTAACAAAAAAAACTAAGATTAAGTAAGAATGGAAGAGTAAAAGCCAAGCAGTGGAATACAATGCGAGTAATTATATCATTTCAAAAGATCAACCTTTGTTTAGTAATACATGAACTGAAAACAAACAAGACATGTTTCGTTTTAGAATGAAGTCTGCCGTTTGACTCTTATCTACAAATTTAAACAAATTACAGTAAATCAGAACTGCATCAACAGTATTGTATAAAGTGACTTAAATAATGCTAAAAATGTTTCTGTGCTTTGCTTAATTTATTTATATATTGTAGCACATTTAATAGCATTATCAATATTTTTTTTTCAAAGTAATAGTCATTAAACCTTTAACAAAAACTGCCCTTCAGTACAAAGGAGTAAATCATACAAATGCAGGGTACAATAAATTGACTTTTGGCATAGGAAAATGAAGAAATATAATTTTTGAAGTGTCAAAAATTAAGTGTGAGACTTTTCTTTTCAGGTACATAATGGAAAAGGTGCTGGTTTGGTTTAGTTTGGAACCTAAACTGACTGCCGAAACTAAAGGTGCCACTTTACGGGATATCCATAGACAGTTCCACAGTCTCAGGGCAAAAAAAAAAAAAGCTGACTGGTAATTTCCTTTTTAATAGAATTAACTGAAGCAGATTTTGTAATGTTTGACTTTGGAACTTTTTAGTCGTGAATGAAGTGGGTAAGAGCCAATGGTGAAGCCAAATGAGCATAAGTTGAAAGCAGTGGCATTTTATATCACTTTTGACATGCTTTCTTATTTTGTCCATGTTTAAATGATATGATAGACACTAGCTATCCATGGTTGTGTAACCTAAATGCTACAAAGCTAATTATAAGCTCCCTGGACCACCATAAGGGAGCATACCTTAAATTGAAGCAGAGACTTAATTTCAGTACAATTCCTTTATGCTGAATTTGACTGAGAGAAGCTAGTTGTTGACCGTATCACCCCCACCCCCAGTCCACTGCCCTGAGCTGGGGAGTTGATGGAATCTATACTAATAAAAGGCAAAGCCCTCACTCACTCACTCACTCACTCACTCACTGACTCATCACTAATTCTCCAACTTCCCGTGTGGGTGGAAGGCTGAAATTTGGCAGGTTGATTCCTTACAGCTTCCTTACAAAAGTTGGACAGGTTTTATATCGAAATTCTACGCGTAATGGTCATAACTGGAAGCAGTTTTTCTCCATTTACTGTAATGGAGATGAGCTTCAACGCCGTGGGGAGTTTCGTGTGACATCATCACGCCTCCCACGTAATCACGCAGTACATAGAAAACCAGGAAGACCTCAAAAAAGCGCTCAAGAAAACATGCATTATATAATTGAGAAGGCAGCAAAACAATAAGAAGCGAGTTCTGCTACTTCGGAAACAAAGCACGATGTAAACCTACACTTTAAATTAAGTTCATAGACAGGCTGCCGCTGGCGTTTGTAATTTAGTGCCTGCCCATATAAGGCCATCCGTCAGCGGCAATCCAATAGCAAACTGCCACGGGTAAATATTCACGGGTGAAGGACTGTGCTTATGGAGAGGAAGATGAGATGGTCAGGGTGGTGTTTGACACAAACTCAGCGAAACTGCCAGAGAAAGTTTTAAGTGCCAGGACTAAGGTAACATTAAATAAAGCTATGGACATAGCACGAGATGGCACCAGCACAGCTGGGAACCTTCGATGCAAGTACACCGAGTGGCTCACGTGAACTGATGCAGTGCACAGATAAAAGCAACAGTTCCAAAGAGCTGAACAAAACCGAATTACACAATTGAAAAGGCAGCAAAAATATGAAGCGTCTGATAAGCATATTCATAAATGCAGCTACTGTGGAAACAAAGCACACGGTGGAAAAGTCAATGTCCCGCTAAAGGAAGACAGCGTAAAAAAAAACCCGTGCATGCAGTTTGTCACATCACAGATAAAAAGGAAGACGAGCTGTTTATTGATGCAGTAAGGAACTAATCGATGAATGAAACCTCTTATCTTTACAACGATTGACAAACACGGAATGTAACTTGAACACATCGTACAAATACGAGCCTGATTGAAAGAAATAATGATAATCAAATCCTTGATGACAGCAACATTCAATAACACTCACAAAACAATTACTGTATATTGACAATCATGTTACGTTATTTTTAAAATGTTCCCTTTTCTTTTCATAACTTCTACTTCTCCACTGCGATACGGGTATATATATAAATGTATATCTATAGCCGATCTACAATACATACTTTAGCATAGACAAGCGGTGGCGAATTGTAGAGTCTTCGCCTTTAACGCCACATTCGAGGTTGATTCCGAGAGGGATGTACTGACTATGTATGCGCTACCGATTCATTTTACCTTCCCATCTCCTTGGTTTGGGACGTATGAAAAATATTAGGTTAACGCAGAATCATGTTACGTTATTTTTAAAATTTTCCCTTTCTTAGCACAAGCACAGTTGAGAAGCTTCGATGCATGTACTCCATAACGCTAAAAATAACATTTAATCACACTTTCAATTCCAAGCAAACGGAACTTTTGTCAATGCATGATTTCCTGGTACATCCATTACACTGATGCACACATCACAGCTACAAAAATGTTAGAGTCGGAATAAAGCGCTTCCTACGACTGATCATTTCGACTACCCGAAATAAGCCTTGATAAAAGCATGGTTTTGTGCACACTGAAAAGCAAGCAAAATTAGATGCATTACAGAAAGCGGACTTTGTGGCTCTTACTGGGGATCATTGGACTTCCGTGACCGTTAGTAATTCTAAATACATCTAATTACAAAATGTTCAATGATCACACTGTTTTAGCCTAATGTACAAAATAATTTTGGCTAATGTTACTCAGAGTTTAAAGAGTAAGCTGGTCAAATTACCTTTTATGTTTCTGACTTATTTTTTAAGAAGAAAAACTGCACTTTATGGTGAAATTTTGGTTATTATTATTTAAAGACAATACTATTCTGAAAATGTACTTAAAGTACTTAAACTACCACTTTATTTTTAAGTCTGCCCAATTTTAACCAGGGATGATATTTTTGTTTCTGTTTTGAATTCAAATGCAGTTTAAAAGCTTTTTTTTTCAGAAATTAAAACAGCTTCAGTTTACAATATTCATGTCCATGTCTATTATTTGATTCTGTCACCCACTAAAACCGTTTTAAATAAAAAAAAAACATTTGCGATTTGGGGCAAATTTACGTGTCGATTACATACGATTAATCAAGATTAATTCTTACACAGCCTCTAATTAATTGGATTAATTTTTTAATCGAGTCCCACCTATATATATATGTAGATATATATATATGTAGATTTGTATATATATGTATATGTATATATATGTATGTGTGTATATGTGTATATATATAACTGTATATATATGTGTATAGATGTGTATATATATATGTTTATATGTATATATATGTTTATATATGTGTCTGTGTGTGTGTGTATATATATATATATATATATATATATATATGTGCAGCAACACTCATGACAATTACAAAACAATTACATTGTCAATCATGTTACGTTATTATTAAAATGTTTCCTTTTCTTTTTACTTCTCCGCTGCCAATCAGCTATTTTGCTATATATATATATATATATATATATATATATATATAATATATATATAAATAGATAGATATGACAACAACACTCATATCAATGACAAAACAATTACATTAACAATCATCTTACGTTATTTTTAAAATGTTTGCTTTTCTTTTTCATAACTTCTTTAACACACTACTTCTCCGCTGCGAAGCGAGGGTATTCTGCTAGTTATAGATATAATGTCTATTGTCCTTCTATATTTTGCTGAAAAGAAAATGTTCTTAGCCCTGGTGTGACTACATCTTGCTTTCGTGAGACTCCAAACATTTCTGCTTTTCTGAATGGGTGCATTATTGATATTGCTGTAACACTGCAATTTCTTCAGAAAGTTAAGCATAGAAATTTTGCATTTGTATACATTCAATTATCCTCTGTAAAACATGTCTCAATTTATTTTAGGTGTTTTTGATGATCCTTTATTGTGTAAGGCGTGTGTACATATAGCCAGCTTATTGTACCTCCTGATACTGTTGAATTATTTTATTATATAATGTATGTAAATTTTTGGGCCATAAATTGGTACTGTTCACGCACTGCTGCCTCATAGCTTCATGGAGTAAGATTTGATTTCCACTTCACTCATTCACTATGCGTAGTTTGCATGTTTTTGCTATGCCTGCCTGGAGTTTTCTACCATAGTATAAAGATGCACAGTAATGAAAAGAGCATGTTTGGAAAATGAATGAATGGCTATTAGTGTGTAAATAATGCAGCAGATAGCCTTTTGTAGCACTTTGGGCCTTTGATCAATTACTGTTTAAGGTGCATTTGGCATAGACTTTGCAGGTCTCCTCCAGTGTTTGTATGGATTTCTCCTGGATAATCTGGTTTCCTATCTCAGACCAAGGATGTGTTATTAGGTTGATAAGTGATTCTGTATACTCTGTGTTAATGTGTGAAAGTGCCCTATAATAAAAGTATTGGTTACAATCTTGTGATTGTTAGTTGAGCTGTTTGGTTCCCTTTTACACAACACTATACTGGAAGCAGCAGTTTTAAATGGCAGAGTAGTTGAACTTTGGAATATTGTTAAGTAATTACTTACACTTTCTTTATGCAGCAATACTACTCATTGAACGTTAATTTTCTCCCTGTGCTTAAAAATCATTAAAATAATGAACATTTGAAAAATTGGTAATGTCATAAATCAACAAGAAAAGCAACATTGTAACAATGCACGGAACGAACCAACACACAATCGTCCGTGACTGAAAACTGGCGGACCTCCATTGCACCTTCTCCTCCCAGACGGAGGGATAGGGGTGAAGGGGGCTCAGGCGTGGAGGGTGGAACAGGAGGAGAGGAGAAGGACGTCCATTCCGTTCCCTCTGTCATGCTAGTCTGCTGATTTCTCGTTCAGTATGCACTGCCTGCTTATGTGCCCACCTCCAACTCGTCACTTGAGTCGTTGTCGTCTTTGCACAGTCCAGATGCGCCTGTGACTCGCGTAGACTTTTCACTGCTCTGTGCAGTTTTGGCTGCTTTTCTATAAAACTCGGTTTTTAAAGACTGCTTACTTAATTGTGTTTTAACCTGAGTTGTAAAGGATTGTTTTAAGGATCCTATGGGATACCCCTCGCAAACCGTTTTACACGCTGCATATGGCGATTCACCTTACTACTTGCAGCTTGCGGTACGAAGCGACATGATAGGAACACCAGAACTCTGCTCACATCGATCCCTTGCTTTTGTGCGCGATGCGCTGGAAAAATAGACAAAATGATTTCTCTGGAAATAATTAATATTGATGGAGTACAAATGCGTCACCGTGTAGTAAATATCAGGGGGGTTCAAAAGGGTGACCTCAATATAGAAAAAAAGTTTAAATTTCATCACAAAAATAACAGAAACTACGAGTATTAAAGTAATACCGCTCAAATGCAATATAACCAAATTAATGAGTTTGTATAAAATATCAAATTGATCTACATATTGAATTGCCTTAAGAAGTGGTCAACTTAAAAGTCGGTTGCCTTAAAAGGCGGTCAGCATAGTATATATATATATATATATATATATATATATATATATATATACATATATATATATATATATATATATATATATATATATATATATATATATATATATATATATATATATATATATATATATATACATATATACAATGGAATCTCGGTGTACGAGTAACTTCGTTTACGAGTGTTTTGCAAGATGAGCAAATAAATTTTGACTTGATAAACGAGCGATGTCTTGCAATACGAGTAGTATGGATACACTTTGTCTGCTAAGCGTCATCTGATCACAACTGAGCTGATGGTTCTTCTCTCTCCTTATCTCGCTCGCTCGCCCAGCGCGTCTCTCTCTCTCTCTCTCTCGCTCTCCTTATCTCGCTCGCTCGCCCAGCTGCCTCTCTCGCTCTCCTTATCTCGCTCGCCCAGCGTGTCTCGCTCTCTCTCGCTCTCTCTCTCTCTCTCTCTCCTTATCTCGTTCGCTCGCCCGCCCGCCCGCCTGCCCAGCGCGTCTCTCTCTCTCTCTCTCTCTCTCTCTCTCTCTCTGGCAATCGTCTCATATTCTCCGTCTGAGTCTGTGTGCCTCATTCATATAATCAACATCCGAACGAGCGTATACTGTTTACTACAGCATTGTGACTGTGTGTGTGTGCGCTGTGAAGTGCGAGTCCCCATCTTGCTCCCCAAAACACAAAGCTGAGTCTCAGTACTTTAACACCAGCTTTATTCAGCTTGAAACAGCAACAGCACTGTTATTTATTGTAGTGGGATCTTTATAATGTTCCTTGTATGACCCATTGACGACAGGCGCTTATAGTATGTCGGCGATCTTTTTGGATGCGATTATACGCAAACTTGCACAGCACTGGGAGACTGCGATTGCTTTGGGACGCTCTTCCACGTGTCGTCCCGTTGGGTGGAATCCCACATGAGTTGAGAAACTCACACCAGCCATGATTCTTTTTAAAAGTAAAGTGCAGTTTAATTTGTATTATGTATTTTACTTTATATTTTGTATTAATCATTTTTATATGAATAGTTTTGGGTTGTGGAATGAATCATCTGAGTTTCCATTATTTCTTATGGGGAAATTCGTTTTGATATACAAGTGTTTTGGATTGCGAGCACGTTTCCAGAACGAATTCTGCTCGCAAACCGAGGTTCCACTATATATATATATATATATATATATATATATATATATATATATATATATATATATATATATATATATATATATATATATATATATATATATATATATATGTGTGTGTATATGTATGTATGTATATATATGTGTATATGTATGTATATATAATATATATATTAAGATATAATATAGATAATGGGTCGATCATTGGTAGATAAAAAAACACTGAAATATCAGGTAAACTTTACCCTACAATATTACTTGCAAATGGCATTGTGAAATATTTAAGCAGGTTTGAAGTGCATTTTCATAATATGAAGGGGGTTGCTTTGGACAATGCATTCAAGGATTATTCTAAACTCCCTAAACTCTTGTTTGAAAACTTTTAAAAACTATTTTAAGAAGCATAGAATGTTTGCCGCTTTCTTTTTTTCAGTTGTCCTATATGCTTTAATGGTAATGTTAAAGACAGAGTAAAATAAAACTGAGAATCTGTCATTATTTAATACAGCATTTCAAGTTTAAGTATCTTTAAAGCCACAAATATGGTACATTGCATTTTTGGCCTGTTAAAAATGGAAACGAGAAAACATGAAATGTTTGTTGTTGAGTTTTTTTTCACACACACAAAAAGGAACACAAGGTTTTTGTTCAAGTGCATGAACTAAAATTAAAGCTGATAGAGAGAAGAATATCTGCAAGTTGCAGCATTCCTATTCACAAATAACCTTAAATTGATGTGTAATAATGTGTTGAGGCCAGTGGAAGCTGATATTTATTTTTTTTGGTACTATGCAGTAAATCTAAAGACAGACAAAAAACTAACAGGTGTCCATTAATGTGTGCTTTTCAGCTTATTGATCATAACATGACACATTTCTGAAAGATTTGTTTACCATTAAGGATGCAGATCTTTTTTTTATTTTTTAAGATAGTCTCGTTAGAACTTGTAGTCGATTTATGTAAAAAAGAAACACTTAACCTTTTAATGAATGGGTCATGCACATGAAATAAATGCACTGTTATTAAACACAAATATTTCATTAAAGGTAACCAGTGACTTAGGAAACATCAGGAACCTGGGTTTTATTTTGTCAAATAATATGTGACTATTGATTTTTTTTGGATGCAAATTAAGATGTATTATAAGCTTCAGATGAAATTTATACCTAGGTTTATGGGCCTATTAATGTGTTAGTTACTTGCTAATATATAAATTATTGAATATACTTGCTGACATAATAACAGCAAGTTGAAAGCAACTTAAAAGGATTAAAACATATTTATGAAAACAGAAAAGCAAAATGTGAACATAAACAACATTCACAAGCTCACCTAACCCAGTTCAGGGTGCTGGGAGGTCAAAAAGTATCCCAGTAGCATCAGGTACTAATCTATCATAGGCCCCACTTAGGCACACATCAACACTCACAAAGATTTTAATTTCCTCTTGAGGACAAATAAAGTACATCTAATCTAATCTAATTTGATCTAATTTGGAATTGCCCATTAACCTAAACTACATATGTTTGGGGATGTAGAAAAAAGCTAAAGTACACATATGAAAATCCACTGAGATACTGAAAGAATGTGCTAAATCCACATAGATAGAAACTGGGTGTGGAATATGAACCCAGGATGCTAGAGCTGTGAGGCTGCAGTGCTAACCACTCTACCATCATGCTGTCCTGATTTAAATACAGGCAGTCCCCGTGTTACATACGAGATAGGGACTGTAGGTTTGTACTTAAGTTGAATTTGTATGTAAGTTGGAACAGGTACATTATTTTAATAAATACTATTGTTGACCAACTGTAACCAAGTGCTCTGCCAATTAATGATGGAGTTTCACCTCTCTCTGACCTTTTTATTATTTCTGCTTTATTTTCAATGTGTGATGGTTTTTCTCTTCTTTACTGTATCACCAGCACTTGCATCAGATTTGTGTTTCAGAGACATTCTTAAAGGGTGAAGACAAAAGGTTAAGATGAGCTCTTCTGCACAGCACTGTACACACTATCAGAGCAGGAAGGCACCCGTCATCAGCACGTCTGATGTACTGACAAGAGACAACTTCCTGCTATGTGTGTAACAGTACAAGCAGGCTTGCTATTGAGAATGAATGGGTACGGCAAGGGTCGGTTCACCACCCGCCCACCACACAGTCAACTCCACTACAGTATGCTACCTGCAGCGTCCGCCCACTGAGAACGAACACGGTGCGGCCAAAGGTGTGTAGTGAATCGCCCACCACCGCCCCCATTCAACAGGCAGCCACCTGAGGCACACAACAATGCTACCCCCTGCCGTCCTGTTCACCCTCAATGGCCTCTGTTCAGCCACAACCGGGTCACCGCTTGCAGAATTACCAGCCGCCCACCGAGAACGAACAGGGCAGCCGTGCGTGGTGGGCAGGCAGTGAAATGCCCCCCTCCGCTCCATCCAGCCTGCATCCAGTCAGGAGCAGTAGCTTCAGCGGCGTAGTGGGCGGGCAGCAAACCACCCCATCAAGCCTCCATCCTGCAGATGAGTGATAGCTGTGGTCCCAAGCCGAAGATGACGGAGCGGCAGTTACTGAGGTGCATGGGTCGCAGCTGCGGCCCAGTTCATAGGTCAGATGTTCGTAGCCTGAGGACTACCTGTATTTAGCATAAAACAATTCAGGCACACCTAGACTATGTTGATTAATGGATTTACTTAAATGTTTTGTATACTGTTAATCTTTACAACTGGAGGCAACTTGTGTGCTTACCCTTTAATCCTCTCTGCATTTTTCTCTGGATGTTTTACACTCTATTTAAAGAGCTGAGCACCCGAATGTTTGTCTTAGCTACTTGATTTATCTCTGCTTTATGTTGTGCTTATGTACAGCCATCTTATACACCAGAAAGATCATGTGAATGACCATAGAAAGCCAGTCAGCAAGAGAAGATTCTTTTAATTATGGCACAGGAATTTACTGTCACTTGTACATTTTGTTTATAATTTTAAGAGAACTTTGATCATATGTATTTATCTTTGCATAAAACTAAATGTTTTTGATGGCAAAAGCAAGCTGACTTTATAAAAGAATTACATTCAGTATGTTTTGATTTAGTGCCACTAAGAGAGTGAATGTCTCCAAAACACACCTTTAATCACTTTCCCCCATATTATTACCAAAGACTTGCACTACTGACTTGGACTGCTGTATTTCAGATCTTTAAAGCTCCAAATGTTTACATAGCTAGCTCATTTATCACAGAGGACTGTTCATTCAGTCCTCTTTTGTTGAGAACCAAGCTGGGAAGTGAATTTGGAAATGGGTACCTTATGGAGGGGAAGTAAACATTATGTTGCTTGGTTGAGAATATGCTCTCAGTCGAATAGCTTTAGCTGGAATGGAGATGTAGATTGGCAGAAATGAAAGCAATGATGTAGGAAAAAAGCATTTGTTTTTATAGGTAAAATACTGGTTTCTTTGTATGAAGTGGTTATGGTTAGTCAACGTATTAAAGGCAGATAGAGGTTATCCAGTATTCAGACTTCTCTAGGTATACAGAATCTCGTGGGATTTTCAGATTACTGTCACTAACATTCCAAGAAACAAGCAGGCATGAGGAGCACTGAAAAGGTCTGGCACAGATTCAAGCACTGTCATCCCTGATTGGCTGAAAGAAATCCCAGAACAGGGAGGTCGGTTTCTTTCTCTTTCTCATGTGCTCAGTCTTTTTTTAATAATCTTAACGCCTCTGTGTTATCAGCTCTTCTGCTTTGTATTCCTTGTCTTTCATTCTCTCCCAGACGCATAATATTTACACTCTAGGAATTAGATATACAGTAGTGCATAGACACAATTTTCCTACAGATTTCTTTTCTGACTTATTTGAATAGGTCAAGTTTAAAGTGTAAAGCTCTTTTAATATGTTTCTTTCCTTAAATGAATCATCTCAGTTTTGACCAGCAGCATTAAAAAAATCCCATCATTAATAAATTAAATACTTGTTTAAAATAAAACTTCATGAAGGAAATAAAAACAAATCTAAATGAGAAGATCATATTCTTTGTTTTTATGCAGTTACCTTCACACTCAAGGTTTAACTATATCGAGTCATATCTCTGGGGTTAAATGAAACAATGTAATTGAACGGGTTGCTATTTCTCCTGTACAGTTCTTGGTTGGGTTAGAAAAAGATGTTGCTTCATTATAGACAGCAGTAATAATGGCTCTAGAAGCAACAGTGTCTGTAATTATTTTCTTCTCATTAAAAGTATAATCTGCATGTGCTTTTCATAATGAAATCCTCAGGTTAGCTTAGTACTTCTATGATTGATATTGATTATATCTATGCCAGATTGCTTTACACACATTATTCATGAAATTGCTTACTAATAATGTTTAGCAAATGCACTATTTTAGCAGTGCTCAGTATACATATGTCTGGTTCTTTTTTCACCTGTCCATTCATCCATATTCTACAATGTTTTTTTCCAATTAAGGGCTGCTTAGGGCTAGAGTCTATCCAGGATGCTTTAGTGAGAAGACAATAAAAACAACAATAACAATATTTTATTTCTATAGTACATTTCCACACATAGAATATAGCTCCGAGTGCTTTACAAGATGTCAAAGAGAAATTTTCGAGAAAGGAAAAACAATAAAATGAGGTAAAATAATAAGGAATAAGTTTAAAAAAAAAAAACCTTATGAGTTTATAAAAAAAGAAACATTTAATTTCTAGAAAGGTAGCGTCCTTATATATAATATCGTATTGTAAGGTATTGCAGTTGAGTACAATGGTAAGGTCAGTTGACTAGGAGGATAGCAAAAACAAAAACAGAATAAAAAAAACAAAAATATGGACAAAAAATGTAATCTGCATGGGTTCCAAGGCCAAAAGACTAACTGCCCCCCCACTGGGCATTCTACGTTAAGAAGCAACACTAGATAGGCTACCAGTCAATTGTGGGAACACATTTTCACTAGGCTAATTTAGTGTTAACAATTTACACTGATACACCAAACATTTGAATAAGGGATTAAAAATAGAGTGTGTGGAGAAAAGCTCTCAAAGACACAAGGACAACATACAGACTCCACACAGGTAGTAAACCAAGTTAGGATTTAGATCCAGCATCTTGGATACCACTTTTCCCCCTTGTCTCGTTTTATGTTCTGCTTGATACCACAAATATGGTAGAATATGAGCTGATATCAGTCTCAATTTTCAGTCAAAACTTTGATGAATATCAGCAATGTTTTCCTATACACATAAACAGTGACTGTTCTATAATTACATTTCCTCTCAGCCAAACATTTTATTTTTTTTCTTCTTTGATTTCTGTTTTCTTTAAATTTTTAATGCTTCAATATTTATTTCAAATATTCATATCTATATATTTCTTTATGCTGCTGTGTTATATCATGCAGAAAGAAATTAACAATTTGCACATCAAATGTTGTTGGTCATCATTTAAACTGACTGTAAACACAATGTTGTATTTGGGTCATATAAATGCTGTGGGGTATTCTGCACTGCAGTAAGCTGATTCTTATTTCTTTGAAAAATTAGCAGGAATTCATAGGAAATTCTTATGATTCATATACATAGGATTAGTGACCGTAAGTCTTGGGGGTTGTTTGCTTTATTCTGCTTCCTTTAAAACAACTGTATACAGTACTTTAAACGTTTAGTTAAAAAAGTGTTGTTTGTGAATTCAGCGGGTTAGCAAGCTTTCTCCAAAAAATCATTCCATTTTATATACATAATACTAGGGCCATGATCATTCATTATCATCTTGTGGTTCTGTGATGGTGTGGGTTGACTCCACATTCCCAGTTGATTTTGGGAGCCTCTTGAACCTGCTACCGCTGATTATGTGTCCAAAGAATGAGCCTAGCAGATGAGGACTGAAGAATGGGAGAAGCAGCAAGTGGGATAGATACCTGAATTTTAAAGAACCCACAACAGTCAAGTTGGAATGGGACTTTCAAGCACTTTAAACTTTTAATGGACATGTATGTATTGTATTTCAGTTTTTCTTTTTATGTCCTGTTTGTATAAAGGGAGGCTTGGGTTTTCATTTTAAGGGGTTGGTTTTAGTGCTTTTATTATTTATTCAGTTCTGTGCAGTGTGGGGCCATGCTGCGAATCTGGGCCACTAGTTGCACTGGGGTGGTTATGGTATGGAGCCTTCTCATGCAAGTAGCTGCTTAAGTGGGGAGGTATGTGGTATGGCAAATCCACAGCTTGATAATCGTGATGCTGTTTTTAACAAATATATAAGGGATGCGCTTGCACTGGGGAGTAAAGCAGGTGCGAGCAATCTGCTGAGAAGATGACTTATGTCCAGGTTAGTGCAAGCCGGTCAGCCATTCATGTGTTGCCTTGCTGGCACGTGCAGGTGGTCTTATTGTCTCGGCCCGGGGTGGCACTCGGTGATCGCACCTGCACTCGCTCCAATGGGATATAAAAGGGGAGAGCAAGAACAGAAAGGGGACAACAGAGCAGAGGTAAAGAGAAGCATGCAGGAAAATGGGAGAGAGAGCCATTGCAGGTACGAGCAAGAGAGGGAGAGCATGAACAAGGAGGCATGCAGCTGTAAGGAGAGTCCCTCAAGGGAGTGGCTGGCCACCACTCAGGGCTATCACGGAGGATCTCTTCAGCTGAGTGACTCAGGGAGCTGAATTGACTAGGTGGTGCAGACGACTTGCCGCAGAATTCTTTAAAGGGGTCTGTGAGGCCCGGACTGGGAGCCTCTTTGTGAGCTCCTTGGGTCTGGATTGTGGTGCCCTGTTGTAGCCATGGGGGTGCAGCGACCGTCCCCGCAGAAGGATGGCAGTGCCTGTCGGATAGCTGTCTCTTTGGCTGCAAGGTCTGGTCAGGATAAGCTAATGAGACGTCTGCTTTAAGGGATGGCACCTGGGCTCATGGTTTTTAAGGATAGCTTCTTGCACTGTGTTAATTTTAACCTTGTTTTAATGGATTTATTTAACCTTCACCTGCACCTTTTTGTTTTATGAGTTATTTATTTGATGGCGAAAATTTTGCACTACACTTTTGGACACTGTTTTATTGAATTGTTTTAATAAAAGCGCTGGAATACTTATGCACCTACCCTTTGCTTTGTGTGTGAGTGTCCTCATCTGCTGGTTCATCCCTTGGATATGTTGCAGGCAGTGTCAGGTTCAAGAAGCTCCTGGAGGGAACCAGTGGTGTGGAGCTATCCCACACCGTCACAGATCCCTGTACCCCTGTACCCTATAAAAATTTTGAAGAGAGCTATACTCAGAGCTGCATCTCTATGACCTATTTTTTCCAACTTTCAGAATGACCTTTGTATTCCTCTTCTTGGGATCCCCAGTGGCACCTACTGTAGGTGTTCACAACCTAAGAATTGCTGTGAAGGTAAAAAATGAAATAGCTAGTAAATGAAGCCAAGAGTTAAGATGAAACACAGTCTGAAATAGGCATGGGTCAAAAGCATGGAAAAGACAGAGAAAATTAATTATCAAAATTCAAACAGGACAAAACCAAGGGCTCTGACACTAACTAGAGTTTATTTTTTCCTTCCTAAATGAGAAACATCTTTTATTGAATCTTTGATCCACCATGGAACATCAGAGAATGTAATTTTTTAGAGGAAGCCCTAGTGATGTCACGTCCGGTTGTGTGGATTCAAAACATGACATTAAAATATTTTAATGATTGTTAAATTAATAATTACTGCCAAAATATAGCAAAATGAAAAAGAATCCACAAAACCAAAGAATCATCACACTAGGGGGGAGAACAGAGAGAGAATAACGTATTCTTCTCAATAAGGTAGAACCTGTATATTTCTGGTTGTGTACCCCAATAAGCAATTCAGATGTTCCAGTGCACCAAAAAATCCTTGCTGTTATTCTACTGTATAATCCCCCCACCCACTGTTCTTCTTGTAGTGTTTATGCTGCATATGGTGTGGCTACTGCTTTTCAGGAGATCACCATTTATTCCAGTGGGGGCTGGGCGATCTCATGGCCTTGGAACCCTTGCAGATATAAATTTTTTTTTCATCCAGCCCTCTGGTTTTTTTTTTGTATTTTCTGTCTTCCTGGCCATTGGATTTACTTTATTCTCTGTTACCTAGTATTGCCTAATCATATTTTTATATTTTTTTATAAACTTTTCTTTCTTCATCTTGTAAAGGAGCTACATCATTTGTATGAAAATGTACTAAATAAATAAATGTTGTTGTTGCCTCATTTTCCTGATGGAACCCTTGCGCTTGGGTCAGTTATTGGAGACCTCAATTTCTTTGCCTGACATCTAAGTTTCTTTCTCACTCTCTCTATGTTACCTACCAACCCCCCTTGCCCTGCCCCCACCCCCACCTCCTACTCCTCCTCCTCCTCCTACTACTCCTACTCCTCTTAACTTGAATCTGGTATTCATTTTGGCCACGTTCCTAGACTTTTTTTAGTTATCAAAAGTTAACTAACACAGCCTTGTTGAAGGTTTATCTTTTGGTGATGTAAAGGCTGAAAATAAATGCAGTTGCAGAAGTATCATTGTTTTTTGTATTACTTTTGTTTTTCTTTTTTTTATGAAAAAGATCTATTTTCACTTGCTATTTAGATCCTGTTATGGATGAAAAAGATCTGACAGGATTTTTCTTGATTTCAGTATTATATTAACAAAAACTGACATTTCAGTAAGAGTATATAGTATTTTAACGTAAATTGTACTGTGTATTGTAACCTATATGATTTAAAACTAATAGGGAATTTATTAAATATATTAATATATTTGAGGTTGGAAGGAAAAAAGAGAGAATACAAAAAGCAGTAAAAGTAGTAGTATATTAATCTGAAATTATTATTTGCATGTTCGACCAACAAGTAACACATCATCATTTACTGGCACCATGATAAACAAGAATGTATTAAAATGCATAACATGTTATTTAATGTAGACAAAAATCAGCTTCCCAATGTACTCCTTAATTCTGTTTCCATAACATAATAACAGATTACAGTACAAGTAAATTCTCCAGCCCCTATGGGTCTAAAGTCACAGGAGCCTCTATTTGTCCCAGTGAGGTATTATAATCAGTCTGAAAATCTCCTCTCTTTCTTTCTGTAACCTGGTCTATCCTTACTTCTGGGTATTTCTTTTTTTTTTTTTGCCTGTTACAGCATGTCGCACCTTGGTGAGCCTGTTTGCTTGAGGTGGCATTAAAACCTGTCCCTGAGTCATTTCCACCAAGCCCTTGAATTACTCATTACTCATACACCAGTGACACCAGGCTAGATCTTGCACTGCTGGTGCACCTGCTTCTTCTGGGAAACCCTTTCACTGCCTCACAATTTAATTTACCAACTAGTCCATGCTTTCAAAGTCTGGTATTCTGTTGCCGACCTCCATCTGCCAGTAGCTTTTCCAAACTTTCCCCAGCCCGTCATGGCCTCACTCTCCATTTATAAGAAGGATTGGAGATTATTGGCACCTGCCTTTTAATGTCCTTAGTGATTAATACCTTTTTGCTTCCAGGTTGTCCTCCTGTGTTTTTCAAATGAAGCTACAGGGCATACTACTCCTTGGCAATACTCTTTCCTCTGACCTGGCATGTAACATGCATTTTGCCTGCTTGTGTCTCCTCTCTTTTTCCCTCTATCGCATTCTTAGGGTTTTGCTAGTTCCTGTCTATGTTTGTTTTCCATTCCTTTTTGCCTACTTCCTCCCTTGCCTACCAGATCACCCATCACAGCATGGATTTATATATGTGAAAGGAACATTTAAAAATAATTTCATGCTTAAAACGAAGGTAGAAACATAATGTTTGTACTGTTGGGAATGTGTTAAATGTGTTAACACTTGATAAAGACATTTGTATATAAGGCATGTAAAATACTTGGCAGTTGCAGGACATGTGAACCCACATTTGTCAAATTAGAAGTAATCAATTAACCTAACTTGTATGTATTTGGATTGTGGGAGGAAAGCAAAATGTGAGGGGGAAATCTACACTAACATGGGGTAAATATTCAAGTTGTGCCCAGTGAACGAGTGACTGGGCAGGAATCTATTAATGAGCAGCCACTATGTTGCCACTTCATTTCTTGACTTGTTATATTATTATGATTAGTGTATATCATTTTTTTCTTCAAATCTGTTTAGGCAGATTTCATATATTAGTTTCAAACATTCCACAACCACAAGCATTTTCCTAGGGCATCAGTAATGGCATCATAAGTAATATATTCATTACATGTGAGGCATAATTAAACATACTTAAATTCATGACATGTGTCAGTAACATGGAAATTGCTTGAAATAACTTACTAAAAATACACTGGTGATTTATCATGATATTCATGGTAGCACTGAGATTCATATCATGTGCTTTAAATATGATCTTGATACTTATTAATGTCGTATCACCCTGATGTACTTATTAATCGTAACTATTTGACAGCATGTATTTTACTGTGGGGCTGAAGTATGAGATTGCTGCAGTGATGAACCTAAGATTAATTGGAGTATCTACCTAAAAGATAAGTTTAAGTCAGTTTTAGTGAATATAACATGATAATGGCCTTCATTTCACATACTGTATGTTGTGGTGACACTCATGCTTGAAAGCTTCTCCATAATACCATTCACTTTATTTACACTTTATTCTTTTCATATTTGTTATTGTATTTGTTTCCCATACCTTCTATGTTTGTTAAAATCTCAATTGATTGTATGCTAGATAACTGTCTAAATGTTTAGGCCTTTAGGCAGCTTTCTGAATTTGTAGCAAGCGTATTGTATTGAATTATTTAAAATTTGACTAAGTAAAAAATATATATATATAATTCATGCACCTGGAACTACCCAGGCTGCTTGTCATCTGTGCATCTTGTTAATGCTTTTTGCTGCTGTTTACCATAAAGGATGGGTTTACAAAATTAACGTGTGGCTTTAGTACAAAGTGGAAAAATTTGTCATTAAATACACATGACCGAGAATTGGTCAGAGAAAAAAGTTGTCTTTGGTTTGATTTGCTGTGTGAAAAAGGCAATGTGGTTTTCTCACATATTGATCCAAAGCAATGAGGCATGATTAAATAAAGCAGACTTTTGATTGAATGTATGCTGCTCACAATCACTTAATTTTAATGCCAACTGCTTTTGGTTAGGGATCTGCTAAATTTATTACACTTGTTTATTGAAACATTTGTCTGTGGGCAAGCAAAACAAGTTGAAACCACATTCCTTTTAGACATGTACAGTTACCATTGTAATGTGTTGCTGAAAATGTGTCTTTAAGAATGGCTGAGTTCAGTTAAAGATCAGCCAAATATGTTTCTGGGTGCTTTCTGAGCATATATAATGATGCCTTGCAGCTGGTTCCTGTTAGTGCTTTATTAACGTTTTTAAAGGTGTCCTAACAACAAAAAAGGGTTTAAATAAAAAGCTGTTAGGTAGAGAGCATGGTCTGTGTTATTTGATGATCAGCCATTTCATGGGGTCTCTGAAATAACATTTACAACAGAGCTTAACTAAGGAACTTGTTGCCTTACATTAAGCTGTTTATATCCTAAAAGGCAATATCAAAGGCTAAGTACATGGAGAGCAGGAAATGTCCATAAAATGTAATCTGGGGCATACTTGTAAGTGATTAGGCCTCCAATTCAGCACAACTGGTCAGAATGGCTGTCATTTCTGTTCTTTGTGTTGTTTGTGTAGAATATTTCTACAGAGAAAGGTGTTTGGGGGACATTAAAGGATCAATTAAACCATAAAGCTTAAAGCAGTATTGACTAGTGGCCAGGATTGCACATACTGCTAAGGCCTACAGTAAGTCCACTTTATTTACATCCATCATACTTGGCCACCCTTTTAGATCTGGAACTTTCTTATAGTTCTGGAAGGATTGGTTTTATTGAAAGTTGACAACTGCTGTAGCTTTAAAGGGACTCGAAGAGAGACACTTGAAACGATTAATCATGTTCATAGTTAGGTAAATAAAAGATTGCATTAAGTCTTGTTGAGATAGCAGTTATTTAGTATATTTTTACTCTGTCACTGTGTATTTTGGAATGATAAATGTGACACATTGCAGATTGCAATGAGAAAATGTATATTTTTTAAAGAAATTTTTAATTAATGTCATTATTAAAGTCTAGTATAAATTACAATTCACATTATAAAATCATTTTACATTAAAAATAAAAAATAAATTTAAGAAGTGTTTCATCTGGAATTTATGAGTCTTTATAAATTGTGTGTTTGGGATGGAAAATGTTGCCAAGTCATAGAATTTACAGAATGGAAAGGAGAGGGAGGATATACATAGCTTGGTGGACCAATATGATGGATAAATTGTTTTTAGAAGATTAGTTGGAAACCACCTAGATTGTTTTTTATATTGGTGGTTATTTTTGAGTAATTTTGTCAGCTAATATACAGATAAATTAGTGTGGAGTAGTGTCAAAATCTACTTAGATCTACTTGGCAGAAAGCTGTCTCTGTTTTAGCCTATATAGTGAATATAGTTTTTTGCTTTTTATCCATCATATATTTAGTGGGACTAGGTAAAAGTTTATTGCTGGAGACATTGTTATGTAATACAGAGGATCCTAATTAAAGCCTATAGGTTAGAATCCCATGCCTGGACATTACTTTAGTGGATTTTACTTGTTATCCCATTCCTGGGTGGCTTTTCTTATGTTACTCTGTTTTTACTCACACACATGCAATAGGGTATTTGGCAGTTTTCACCTACTCAATGTGAGTGAAAATGGTTATGTGTGAGAACATGCATTTCAATGAACAGGCTGATGACTTTTTCTCTAGAACTGTACAATATTTTGATCTACAGTACTTTTTAGGAAATGTTGATATTTTGTCTTTGTAAAAGTACAATCTTAACTTTATCAAGTATATTAAGTATAGATTCCATACACATCGAATAAAATTGTGTACAAATTGTACTAAATTAAATAATATTAGGTCATGTGAATTGCTCATGGTCACACCTTGAGTCAGATGTGTGGATTGAGGCAGTTTCTTGAATTAACTATTTAGCTACTTTACCTTAATATTTACAAAAGCATTTGCACCTCTTTTTTTAGATCAGGTCCCAGTCGTTTTTTGTATCTGGTGGAGATAGTCATCATTATACTCCTGAGGACTGAGGAAATACATATTTGTTCCATTTTATGAATTAATTCTAACAAATATTTCTCCTCTAGTTTCAGTTAAATTCAAGTTATAGTAAATTTTTATCTGTCAGTATGTGACTTCTGGGCATTTCTGGGCAATTAATGTGAGCCAAAGTTTATTGCATAGTATTAAAATTGTAATATCTGAAATAAAGCAGATCTGTGTATGTGGATTTTGTCTCTGCTTTTGTGGTAAATATCTTTTAACTCTCTTTATTTTAATTCTAATTACATTTTATGGAAAGAATTTACTTGTCTTACTAACTTGCAGACAATGTAAGTACTACTTATTTGTATCAATTTTATGTTATTTTCTTTAGCGTCTTTTGTGAAACTTCATTACATTTATTTTTGTAAACAAAGTTCTTTCAAATAAATTACTTAAGGGTTTCAGTGTAACAATTATTGCTAGTGAGCAGTGTCTTCAATCAGAGAGTTGCGACTCCACACTGCAGCATCTTCTGAGTCTATCACATTTGATTTCTGGCAGACCCTAAAATTATTCAAAGTGTGGCTTGCCAGTCACAGGTTTTCTAATGAGACATTTTCATTAGTTTGTAATTAAGGTGATCGTCTGGTACTCCTTATGTTTTATTTGAATATGACAGCTTGGTGGCTCAAAATCTGAAAGAAGTATTTAGTTTTTCTATTAGTTTTACAGTCCTTTGCTTTCAAATATGTTGAATGGGAAGTGCACAACACTTGAACAGATGTGTGCTCATATGTTTATCACACTAAAAATTATTATAGCTATTTGTGATGGTGGGTGAAGTGTATATTCTAAGAAAATAGTAAGGTCGATGTTGTTTTACAAGTAAGGCCTAGCTATTTTTTTATCAATATTATAACATTCTAAGTCACAGTTTAGGATTTCAATTATTCTGTGAGGTTATGTTAAATTAAATTGTTTAGCTAAGACATTTCTTATAGTACTTTTAGGATTTCAAATGTAAGGAAGTACCCTATCTACAACCTTTGTTCAGTTTTGAAAATCGTGTAAAATAATTCAAATCTGGACCAGTTCAAATTACACCATTAGCTTTACTTTGACTCTCTGACCTCAGCTTCTAGTTGAACGTTTGACATTGGCTGTCCATGTGTCACTTGTCTTATTTTCACCATATCTGTGTCCTCTTCTGTTTTAATATGAAGATATGCCTCAGAATGTAGTTGTTCATCAACCAAAAATTTTTATTTTAACCTTGCTCTGGTCTGCATGATGAACATTCAGGTTATTGCTTTAGACAGAAGACCACTCAACTAAAGGTGGGGGATAAATAGACTTTTAAAGACTTGCAGTCACTTTATGGATGTCAGACATATACGTCTTTTGTTTGTGGTTTTCCTGTCTTGCTAATTTTCTACCTCTGTTACAAAGCACATCTGTTTTAAACAATCAAACAAAATTATATGTAGTATACTGTACAGTACTCTGTGTACTTTTTATTTTAACTCTGTTGGCAATAAACTAGTCCCATATAATTGAAAATCATTGTGTAAGTATAACTTTTGATGATGTAGTCGACATAATGGAAGGAGGATAGATTTCCCAGCCTGGTGGCCCTCATAATGGATGGATAACATCAGTGGATGGAAATCCTGGCAAGAATGGTTTGTGTTCCCTTATGTAGTTCGGATGATATAATGGAAGGGCAAGTGGTGACTACCTCCTAGGGACACATGTTCCCTCGGTATTCTGGATTACAGTATCTCTCTGGGATAGCTTCCTTTTGGACACCCTCAGGGCTGCAAGGGAGTTTTAGTTTTGGCTGGCAACCCTGTTGCTGTCCTTGGGGGCCGCTAGAAAGTGCTGTTTTTTTTTTAGGAGGCTCCCCTGTCAGATGAAGAATCTACCTGACTCGGAAGTGCTTCTTTGCTACAATGCAGATACAATGGAAATACTCCTGGGTCCAGGTTAAAAGAAGCCCTCTACCTCATCCAAGTGAGTCAGAGTCAAGAGTGAATTAAGGTGACACTCACATGGGGAGGTTTAAAGGAAGGAAGAAAAATGAAGCAGATTTACATTGTGCTGAGTTTGAGAAAGAAGCTTTTTTAAGGTGTTAACTTCAAATAAAGAAATACAGTGGTATTTTGAGATACGACTTTAATTCATTCCGTAACTGAGCTCGTAAGTCAAAGTGCTCGCGTCTCAAATCAATTTTCCACAATGAAATTAATTGAAATGAGATTAATTTGAGCCAGCCCCCAAAAAACCACCCCAATTTTTTGGTAAATGTTTTCATCATAAGAAAAATGTATTTACAATGAACAAATATTGTATACAAACAAAATAAAACCTAATACATAAAAAAGAATCTAAAGAAATAAACAGATGTTGGCGGAGCCAATTAGCATATTGTATTCATTTTTTCTTTCACTTCATCCATCCATCCATCCATCCATTCTCTTCCACTTATCCGAGATCGGGTCGTGAGGGCAGCAGCTTGAGTAGCGATGCCCAGACTTCCCTCTCCCTGGCCACTTCCACTAGCACCTCCAGGGGAATTCCGAGGCAATCCCAGGAAGGCCGAGAGACATAGTCCCTCCAGCGTGTCCTGGATCTTCCCCAGGACCTCCTTCTGGTTAGACCTGCCCGGAACAACTCACCAAGAAGGCGTCCATGAGGCATCCTGATCAGATGCCTGATCCACCTCATCTGACTCCTCTCGATGTGGAGTGGCTTTACTCTGAGCTCTTCCCAGATGACAGAGCTTCTCACCCTATCTTTAAGGGAAAGCCCAGATATCCTGCGGAGGAACCTCATTTCAGCTGCTTGTATTTGTGATCTCATTCTTTCGATCACTACCCATAGCTCATGACCATAGGTGAGGGTAGGAACGTAGATTGACTAGTAAATTGAGAGTTTTGCTTTTCGGCTCAGCTTCTTTTTCACCATGACAGACCAATGCAGAGCCTGCATCACTGCGGATGCTGCACTTCACTTTCACTGAAATTCTTTCACTTCACTTTTGCTTAACTTAATTTTCTTCTTCACTAGTTTTTTTTTTTTTGCCACGCTTTTGTGACTTTCATTCACAGGGCGTTTCAATAGAAACCTGTCCAAGGAGCTTTGTTTCTTCCTCCCCTTTCGAATGTTTCCGAAATGAGTTAGGCAGGTGTCATTAAATAGCACCGCTGCATGACCAGTTGAAACTTTTTCAGGGTGTTTCATTTCAATAAAGTCCAAAACTTTTTCCCACATTGCCAACACTTCTTTTATCTCACTTGAAGAGATAACCTCCTCCGCCTCTGGCTCCTCTGCGATACCAATCTCCTGCAGAACCTCCTTATGTTGCTGCGTCTGTAGTTCCGTCAAGTCCTCCATTGTCAATTCCTCAAAATGTGCGGCTACAAGCTGTTTGATGGCCTATATCTCGAATTTTGGCTCGTAACTCAAGGCAAAAAATCGACCTAGTGATGGCTTGTATCTCAAAAAACTTGTATGTTGGGGCACTCGTATCTCAAGGTCCCACTGTAGTTTATTTGAACCCAGAACTGTCTGTCTTGGTTGTGCCTGTGGTTTGAGGCTTGGTTACAAATATTCAAACACAGGAAGTGCTTTTGCTATTTTCTAGCATTTTCCAAAGCTACTCTAAAACACTTCTCCAGATATAGCTAGAAAAAATTTTCAAACTACTGTGCTTTATGGGTGATTACATTATATTAACTGGATTGCCGTATTGTTTATTATTATTCTAAAATATTATTTCTTTGTAAATTTGCTAGAAACTGTCATTTGTTGTTGTGAGTCCTCTAAAAGCTAATGCTTTGTATTTTCTTGGAGCTTGTTAGAGGAGAAGACTATCAATTGATCAGTTGATATTACTCAATCAATTAATTAGTTATTGATTTTGTCTTTGGGTATACCATTAATTAATTACACAATTTGCTATGGCCCCCTCTTATGTTCCTTACCTTCCTTTGTAGATCTTAGTGTTTAGATGCATATCATGGTAACTGAAGCACATTTGTTTTTAGAAGTAGAATAGTACAATTTATTATATAAAGGCAAAAATTATAAAAAGTCTGATTACCACTTATTTAATGTCACAAAAGATGGACCACAAGACAAAATGAATAGAAAGACATTAAACAGAAAAGATTGTGTCTGTTCTTTATTTTTCTTTCTGTTATTCCTGATATTATAAGCTTTTTCATTTTGTATTTCAGTTTTGCAGTTTAATAGTAACTCACAGTCAAGTCACCCTTGTTCTAAATCACAATGTTGATTGAGAGAGGGCTAAACCTTTAGGCTACAACAAAAGGCCTTTTTCCAAATTAGTTACATGCTTGTAAAATTTAGAAACAATAAACAACTTATTGCACAGTAAAAGTCAAACATGAGAAAATAGGTCTTTAGTTGACTGTTTATTTCCTGCTTAGATTAATTTGTCTTAGCATAGCTAAACAGATTTAAGATACCTTGCCTCTAAGGGAGATATTCGATGCTGTGTGGACTTGCATGTCACTGTTCCGTTTTGGAATACAGTGGAACCTCGGTTCACGAACGTCCCGGTTCACGCATAACTCGGTTCACGACCAAAAAGATCGCCAAACTTTTGCCTTGGTTCACAACCTCACACTCGGTATATGAACAAGCCAGGTTCCCTTGCCTGCCTGCAAGCTGAGCTGAAAGAGAGAGAGAAAGAGAGAGAGAGAGAAAGGGCGAGCGAGCACGTGCCTGCTAGGGAGGTGGAGGAGGAGATTGCTTCACGTGTTTGCTGAACAAGCCAGTTTCCCTTAGGCCCTTAGTTGAGAGAGAGAGAGAGAAAGGGCGAGCACGTGCCTGCTGGGAAGGGGGAGGAGGAGATTGCTGCACGTGTTTGCCTGCCTATCTGTAGGCTGTAGTGCAAGCGAAAACATCCCCCCCCTCCCCCCACAGGCAGCCTGAGAGAGAAAGAGAACGGCCATGCTTTTCATTTAAGCAAAGCCGCTCCTTGTTCATTGTTTTCAATAAGACGTGCACTCTCTTTGTGCTCTACAGTATTTCGTGTGCTTTTGCAGTTAACTATGGCTTCTAAGCAAGTGGAGAGTGGTCAGAAGAAAGTTTTGAAGAAAATTGAAATCGAAGTAAAGAAAGAAATTACAAAAGGTGGAAAAAATGTTTACCAGTTTACTCATTTAACAATCGGAGACCCCTCGTGCTTTCAAGCAGCATAATGTAAACAAAGCCAGACTGCCAGTAATGTGGAGGGTCACAAGAACGTTCTTTTTGGAATGGCTGCATGAGGCTTTCACTCCCACCAGCTAAACAGCTAAAAGCACCAGAAACCCAAGAAATCACAAGAGAGAAAACACCTGAAGGAAAACACTTAATGCCAGAACTCGACTCATGCAAGGTTAGTTTTCTTGGTGGTTTTTGTATTACGGATTTTTCAAAAGTAATTTTTTTAGTTCATAATGCGATTTGTTGCAATGTTATTTTTCTCTTTTTCAAATGTTCGCTTTTTCCTTGTGCTTAAAACTCATGAAAGGTTTACAGATGGAGTTTTTCATAGCGATTAGGTGCGATGTTACATTTCTCTTTTTCAAATGTTCGCTTTTTTCCTTGTGCTTAAAACTCATTAAAAATTGTTTACATGGAGGACTTCATCGTGTGATTTGTTGCAGTGTTACTTTTTTGGTTGCTTGCGAGTTGGTTTTTAAATGAAGTTCGGATTTGTGCGATGTTTTTTTCTGCTGTGCTTAAAACTCATTTTAAAAACATTGTTTACAGCGATCAGGCTTTAGGTTTAATAGCGTGATCTCCTGCAATCTCACTTTTTTGTTTGCTTGTGAGTTGGTTTTTGTAAGCGCTTCGGATTTTTTTCTGCTGTGCTTAAAAGTCATTTTAAAAAAAATGCTGCGCGAGCACGTGCTACAGAGAGATTAGAGAGCCGGGCAGCTGACAGGGAAGGGATTGGGGGGACGGATAGGTGGGTGTGTGTGTGTGTGTGTGTTTGTGCGCTCGCGCTACACAGAGAGCGCGTGAGCGAGCCAGCTCCTGTAGCTGATCAGGGAGCCTGGGTGTTTTGTGTCAGTGTTATTCAATGTTTTTACATTAGTTTACTATTACACTGTGGATTCTATGGTGTAATTAACTATATTTGTGCTTAATCTTTACATATTTTTACATATTTACATACAGTTTGTACGGTCTGGAACGGATTAATTGTATTTACATACAATCCTATGGGGGAAACTGCTTCGGTTCACGACCAACTCGGTTTACGACCAAAGTTCTGGAACGAATTATGGTCGTGAACCGAATTTCCACTGTACAGAACTCTTAGGTGACCTCTTTGTCTTTGCCACATGATTATTTATCCACAGAATGGTATCGTCTTCCTCTGCTTGCTGTCAATTTCTTTGCTGTTTCTTTTAACACTCTGTAGTGGAAAGTGTGACTCTTTCTGGAACAAATGTTTAGTTGCTGAAGTTCCCTTTTTGAAATATGGTTTCTTTTCCCAGATAGGGCTAGGTCACTGGCATAGGGTATACGTCTGAAAAAGTAAATCTTAGAATTAGTTTAGTGTATCCTGCTCCAGGACTCTACAGAGAGCAGCTTCCAGGGCCAAGGTAAGTTTATTTCTGACTCTCTGATGCCAAGGGAAAAAAGAGATGCATGCACTTAGTTTTAAGGGAATTAGTAGCCTTTGGTTATTGATTCAAGGCCCTGTCTAGTTATTAAACTAATTCCAGCTACAGATCCTGCTTATCAAGTCAAGTCAAGTTGGGGAGCATGCACTGGTACAGTGCGTTGCCATACCCTCTACAAGACGGAACAGCTCGAGATCCCGATTGGCAATCCCCCAGACAGACACGTAGTCCAGTCCCACCCTCCGGAAATGACCTTCTATCTGTCGCAGCCAGGTGTTACGTCGGTGACCACTTGGCCTGGTCCAGCCACACGGGTCCCCACCAATGAGGATCCTACGAGCTGGATCACCCTCTGGGAATTGTGCCATATGACCGTAATGTCATAACTGACGCTCCCTTACAATGCAGGTAATGTGCCTCATTCGAGACTCCATGAGCAACAGCTCATTCGACATATGGTACCCGGCTGGGGCTGGAGCCTGGCCGGGACGCCCAGGAGGACGAGAGGAGGGCTTGTGCCTCCTCCAGACCGCGAGGGGGCGTCCGTCCTGGTTTTGTTGGGGGCCTCGGGTAAAGGGCTTGGAAGCCCAGCCCTGTAGGGACCCGTGGCCACCGCCAGGCGGAGCCCCGATGCCGGTATATCCCGTGTGGTCCAGGAAGATCAGAGGAGGGCTTGTGCCTCCTCCAGACCGCAAGGGGGCGATCGCCCTGGTTGTATTGGGGACCAGGTGGTGCCCTGGTGCCTGAGGAACCCTGGAGCCCAGCACTTCCGCCACACCAGGAACTGCTGGGGGGAAGACTTAATGTGGCGCCCGGAGAGCTGCCGGGAGGACAGTCGGCACTTCCGCCACGCTGGGGCGTGGCCAAGGAGGGAATGCCGGGAACACCTGGTGCTCATCTGGGAGCATTATATAAGGGGCTGCCTCCCTTCAGTCTAGAGCGGAAGTCGGGTGGAAGAGGACGGAGCGAGAGGAAGGACTGGAGGCGGCCAGGAGAAAGGCAGTAGGACTGTGTGGCCTGGACTTGGGGGAATCGGTGCAGGAGGCACTGGGGTTTGTGAGTGCACATTACAACTGTAAGTAATTAGTGTAAATAAAAAGTGTGTTGGGTGAAATATGATGTCCGTCTGTCTGTGCCTGGGCCGGCTTTCACAGACACAAAGTCAAACCAATGGTACCCAAGGATTTTCTGAAGAGACACAGTACCAAAGGAGTCCAGTTTTTGTCTCATGTCACTGGATAACGTCCATGTCTCACAACCGTATAGCAAGACAGGGAGCACCAGGACTCTAAAGACTTGGACCCTCGTCCTTTTGCATAGATATCCGCCACACACCCCTTTCCAGTGACCTCATGACCCCCCCATGCTCTCCCAATCTGTCTACTTACTTCATAGGAAGAGTCACCGGAAACATAAATGTCACTGCCGAGGTAAGTAAACCTCTCATCAAGGTCAACACTCTCTCCAGAGACAGACACACTGCTGATGGCTGTGCACATGAGGCCATTAAAGGCCTGGATCTTGGTTTTTATCCAGAACACTTGCAAGCCCAGACATTCAGACTCCTTGCTCAGTCTCTCGAAAGCCCCTGCTTATAGTCGTGTTATTTTGTCCATCAGAGTGAAAGGTGTCCAGTTTGCAATTACAAGTATTAAAATTAATTGTTATTTTAGAAGTATTGCGTAAAGCTGTCTCTGCAGGAATGTCAGCTCATTTACGACTCGCATCTCTTATTAACAAATTATTCAGAAAGCAAATGTATCTAGAGCTGCAAGTTTTTTCAGCAACCTAAAAGGACTGCAGGTTGGAGCAGGGCAAATGGCTTTCTGTAACTCTGTTAAATTTTTCTTTTTTCACAGAGAAAGCCTTGTGTGCCACTGAAGGTCTAATGAAATGGAACAATGCTCACTTTGTCCTTCAATGACAATCTGTCCTAAAATTGGGTTTAAGGCATCTAACTGATCCGCTTCAATCTGTCTATTACTATAACTTAGATGTCCCTATATGTCTATATGTGTTACTTTCTTTTATGATTTGCCTAACATTTTTCTACTTTTCTTTTTGATCTTTTTTATGTTCTCAGGTATGTTTCAGGATGTTTTTTTTAGAATTTTTTTTTTTAGAATGTGTCTTTCTTTAGGCAGCAACATTTCCTGCTACCTCAACCAGATATTTTCAAGATGTACTATTGTTGATATATTTCAGAATTATGTAAATTTCATATTCTTCTGATTGATTCTTCTTTAATATACACGTCTCTGAACAGTATAAACTTCTGGTTCATACGACTATCTAAATAATGTTCTTAAACTCCCTGTTCATCAGATTAGTCGTACAGTTGTGCTGAATACTTCTTTGTTATAATTCTAGTCTTCATCTCATCTTCACACTTTCTGTTTATTGAGATGTGCAAATCTATTACACCCATTTTAAACAAATGTTTCACTTTTTCTTCTTTGTATGTCTACTGTGATAGATTTCTAATTTTCCTCTTTCTTTATCTCCTCACTTTGTTATTTGTGCAAGCTAAATTCACTTTATGAAGACTGAGGCTTTAGGGTTTTAAGAGCAAATCCCGCCCAGAGCAGTGTATGACGCCCTACTTATCAGTCTGTTACACAGCAATGACTTTAAAAGGGCAGTTTGCAATAGGTCATTAAACAGACTAAGAGGTGAACAGGATGATGGTTTTCTGCCTGGTTTTTAAAGTAAAAAACTAGAGGTCACGTTATTTCAGATATATGAAAAGAGAACTGGATGGCTGGTTTTGAGAAAATAAATTGGGCTGCATGAAGAGGCATTACTCCATGTATTGTTAAGTTTAATGGCGCAGCAAGTTATTATTTCCTATATTCTCCTATTTTTCACTATGTAGCCTTACGTAAATTTTCATCTGTGTATTCAGCAATTTCTATATCTAAAAAACACCAACAAAAAAAACCCAGCATTTTCAATTGCTCCCTTTTATGTTTATGTAGGCACTCTGTCTTGTAATGCAATTTAGAATCTGAATGGCTTTGATTACTTTTTGTAATTGTGTTTGTGTACAATACATAGACCTCATTCAAAAAGGTGATATGAAGGGAATACTTTGCTAGTTAATGTAATACAAAATGAGAAGGAACTTGATACTCTTGCATATAAGTGAGACAGGTGAACATGCAGCAAGCATTTAGTGTGCTCATTTCAGGCATGGTACATATGTAGCCATCTCACACATTTTTAAGATTAGCTATACATTTTAATATTAAATAAAAGATATGCCTTATACAAATAGATAATGACACTTATAATAAAGACTAATTTGTTATTTCAGAGATATGCAGATATATAAATCCACCATGTCCTGGGGCCTCATGTATAACACCATGCGTAGAATTCACACTATAACATGGCGTAAGCACAAAAGCCGAAATGTGCTTGCGCACAGAAAAATCCAGATGCAGGAATCTGTGCGTACTCCAACTTCCACCTTCTTCCGCTACATAAATCCCGATTAGTGTGAAAAGTAACACTGGTGCATGCACTTTATGTAATGCCCCAACTCCTCCCAGAATTATGCCTCTTTGAATATGCAAATTAATATAAATCGCCCTTAAGCTCAGCCTAATGGGAAAAGCACTGGGGAAAATATAAGAATTTCAGCGAATACCAAGTGGAGGCAAAGGAAAAACATACTATTTTTTCAAATATATAATCAACAAAAGGAAGTTGATCGAGTGACATAGCATTTTGGAGAAACTTGAAAGCTCACGTTCACAAAATCGCACAGTGCCGGAAATAAAAAAGAAGTCACATATCAAAGTCGCCGTGAAAAGGCGAGTTGTAGTCCACTGTCTTAGTGTCATATGAAAGCTTATTAGGGTACAAAGAAAAAAAAGGCACACAGTGGGGAAAAAGCACGAAATGTCAACTTCAGTCTCGACATTTCCACTTTAATCACGTAGTTTATTTTGTCATTAAAGTAGAATATCATAAACTTCATCTTAAAATCGTTTAATTAACCAGTTTATCAAATCACATCGTTATTAAAGTAGCACGTTAAATGCTTTGTTTTGTATTTGATCTTCTATGTGCTCTATGTGTGTGAATCACTACTTGCTTCTTAAACCGGCTCTCTTCCTCCAACTGGGCACAGAATCCATTACATTCGTGATATTACAGCTCTCTGAATAACTAAAATACTGAGATGTATACGTGATATCATTTTCATGATAATAGGAGTTAAAGCACGTTATTAAACATGAGTTTCACGGCGCAGTGATTGTGTGCGACCTTCGATGAAATAATTTATTGCAGCAGTACTCGGAGGCGGCTCTAGGCATGTGGTAGCACTGGGCAGAGGAAGAATCAGTGGCTCCTTCGCCCACCAATGTCAGTAAGGTAGCTTATGCACGGTGGATGGCCACGTCCGTTGCAGACACTGCATAGCCGCCTCGTGCTCATGACACAAGCATTTAACTTTTGCCGAAATTTGTCGCTGCGTTTTTAGCTGTGTTGTTGTTTTCTCTTTCTGTTTTATATTCCATATATATTGGCATGGCCACCACTGCAGTCCTTGCTTTTCTTTCCCCAAATACCCAATCACCACACAATCAGCTTTGTAATAGAAGTTAAGCCATCTGTAAGCTTAGAGCGCCGATTCTTCAAAACGTTTAAGGAACATTGAAATATCTTCGTAGTACATGTTTAATTATTCTATCCTTCACGACACTCCCAGTGAAGAATATAGATTATTTAAATGAAGTTAAAGTTTTATCTGTATAATATAATAAACATATTTTGCTTCATTTCTCCTTAAAAATGAAATCGTCATCATATGTAAATACGCGCTTTATAAAGTGGCTCAGGTTGTGCGATATTATAACTGTAGTGCAAGTTTACAGTGGGGTGATTGTACTTATAAGTACAAACAGTTCTACAAGGTGCAATTGATTAAGTGCATTTAAAGTTCTTGGGATGAAACTGTTTCTGAACCGCGAGGTCCGTACAGGAAAGGCTTTGAAACGTTTTGCCGTGGCTAAAACAGCGTGTCCTTGAAGCTGTATATCGATAATTCTCTTTCCGATCAGCTGCTGCTGTGATTCACACTCAGATACAGTGATATAAATACTCCGAGTCGTGCAGTGAGAGTAATATGGAAAAACATGATCCGCTGTGGCAACTCCTAACGGGAGGAGCTAGAAGAAGAAGGAGGAGAAGAAGAAGAAGAAGGAGAAGGAGGTGCAGTGAGAGTAACAACACTAAAGCAGTTATGGTATTTGGAATACTATGGCTATTCTTGGACCATTATATTGTTACAAGTTAATTACAATCAGATGCATTACACTAATAAACAATATGCGGTTAGTTTCAGTGTATTTATAAAGCCGCGTCAGGAAAATAAGGTGTAACCACACAGAAACGGTAGCATTGCTTTGACGATGGGTGCCGCCAGTTTGCAAAACCGAGCGGACGACAAGGTATGAGGTACCGTGGAAAAGTGCATGGCTTTACGCCAAGTGTAGGTTTTATACATCGCGATTTGAACGTGGAAAAGTTCTTACACAACATTTCTGTGCGTACACACCGTTTATACATGAGGCCGCTGGACTATGGACTGTTGACCAGACAGATGGCACTCAGTGAGGCTACAAGACTGTCAGATATGGTGATCGGCAACACAGGGTCAGCAGGGGAGTTCACCACCTATTTTAGGTACATCTCCAGTTTAGATCATCTAAAAAAAAAATTGACTCCTCTAATAAAGTGTTGCATCTAAAATAGAGATGAGAACTATAGAAAGAAAGTTGTGAGGAGATCACTGAATGTTACAGAAAGGACTGCATGCTATTTGTAATTAACAAGACAACATATTTTGTGGTATGCCTCCCAGCATTTCAAGAATCTTCCAAGGTGAGTCTCTATAACAGAAGAGGCTGTTGAGGTGCTGTAGTGCTGAAGACTTATAAATACTTCTGAGGTTAACGTAAGCAGTAGACTGCAAAGGCCAGAATAAGTTTTCAATTTAAAGAGACTTTGGTCCTTGATCGTGAGAAAAAAGATGCTTCAGATGTTCTACCAGTCAATAGTGGCTAGTGTACTTGACTAAGCCCAGCTCAGGGGATGGCAAGCATCTGATCAATGAGCTTCATTACAGCACTGACCCTGGACTCACTAGAAACAGTAGCAGAAAAGAGGTTGAAGGCAAAATTGAGTAACATCATGTTAATGCTTCCTCTCTATGATGTGTTGTCCTGGACTATCTTTAGCTGCACACTCATTTCAATACACTGTTCTAATATGCACTGCTGGGATTTTTTGCTCATATTCATCAAGACTATATATATAATTCCTGTTTGCTTCATGCCTGTATTCACCTAAGGCATGGTGTCCATTTTTTCTATAGACGTGGTGTTGTAAATATTTTAGGGTGTTGCACTTATGTAATCGCTTGCACATTGTTTTAGTTTTTTATGTTTTTTTTACTGTGATTTGTATGACTGCTGGAGTAAGTGAATTTCCACTTGGAAGTCAATAAAGATCTACAAGTCTATGATATAGTGCCTTTCTTATCTAACTGTCTATCTTTGTATTTCTCTGGAAATACCAGAGACTGCTTACTGTTAGTTTAAACTGCTAATTAATAAAGTCATAAAAATGCATTAAACCGTGGGTGTGCATGCCACCCTATACCACATTACTGTTGCTAAGTAATATAACATGCAAAACATGAACAGAGATGCTCAGTGTTATTCTAACCTGTTTTGATGCCCTAGGCAAGTGCACAGTCTGCTGCTCCCCTGATATGTCCTAAATAAAACCTTGAATTAATCGGATATTAGTAATTTTGATATTAACGATTTATGCAAAGGAGGATCTATCAACATCTGAAGAAAATTTGAACAATTACATTTTATTACATGCCATAGTACATAATGATATACTAAATATTGAACAAATACCAAATGTTAAGCTAATTTAGAGAACAGAGGGACTTTCAGGCCAGCCTCAGCAGAACCCTTCCGAAATCAGCCATTCATCTTCAAGTAACAGTATTTTCTATCATATATCAATTAACCCATTTTATCTGATAAACTGGGAATGATTTAACTGTCACCAGAATGGTTCATGCCATCTGTGATACTGTAGATTTACTTAGTGAATTGTATGGCCTCTGAAAATGAGGTAAAACTTTAATTTTATTGGTTATTATGAATGTGTTCCCTAAAGATGAATGATTAATTGCATTTTTATTGCTATTGTAATAATTTATTTATGTGGTCAAAATCAAATTGCTGCATCAAATATATATACCTATGATAAACTTAATCTATAAGTAAATTAGGGAAGTAACTGAACTCACAAACTAAAAGGCTGAGAGTAAGGACTCCTTCATGCTGCTGACACTTATAGCAAACAACTACGTCATATGCTTAAGAGGAGCATGGATATAGCTGAGATTAAAAATTATGGCTTAAAAGCAGAAGATTTGACCCCCAAACAAGCTAGCCAATCTGTCATATGGCAGTACTTTGGATTTAAACAGGAGGGCCATTTACAAACTCTGGTATTTTATAAATCATGTCAAGCAGATGGGGCTTCTTTGAGGGTAAACACAACAAACCTGTTCCACTATTTTAAATACAATGATAAGAGCCCTACATAAACTTGCCAATTCACTTCATTGACCATGACTTTGAATTAAAGACTTTGTATTTACAGATGTCCTAGTTCCTTGAAGACCACAGTGGGGAAAATATACTTATGGGATTATGTGAGGCTTTGGCTAGCTGGTATTTTTGTGAAGATGGGCTAGTGTATTTTACTACTGACAATGCAAAAAGTATGATCAAACCTACTGAAGTAAATGACTGGCCCAGACTTCAATGTTTTGGAGGCAAACTGCACCTAGTTATCTGGAAGTGTTTAATTTAACTATCTAGTAACACAGAATAATGCATAGTTAAAAATGTTATGTCTTACACAAGTTATATTTACCGCATTTGGCAGACACTTAGGGTGACTTAATGTGAGTGCTATGTAGTCATCCAGGTAAATGTTTCAAGTGCACTGGCAAACAGACCATACTTGCTATCAAACTGGACTTCTGAGCTTAGGTCAAAGAAAGGCAATAATCAGATACGTTCTCCAACTGTTTTCCTGAAGCGCACTGCTGCCCATTGAATGATGTTGTGTGCAATTGCACCCCAAAGCCAAAATGTTAAGTTTTGCTACAATCTTATTTTATAGTTTTATTTATTTAAAATGTAGTGTTATAGGTACAGAATAATTTGCAATTATTGTGTTTTAGTAAACATATAGATAACAATCAGAGTTTATCATCTGTATTGGCAGCATGTACAGTACAATTGGTGATACTGCACAGTGCACAACCTTAATGTCTAATTCTAATCACATTACTTATCATAATCGCATCATCATCAATTTTATCGTTCAGTACAATATTTCCCAATATCGTGCAGCCGTTTACTTATTGTAAGTTGAACTGAAACTACAGCAACCCATTACAGTATTTTTATTTATTTATTTATTTTTTAATTTTTGCCATAGACTAGCTGTCCAGAGCAGTATAATGTGCTATCCAGACTAAGGGTATGATGCACATGGAAACAGGATTAATACTTACACTCTGTTATGTTTGTATTTATTGTTGCTAACTGTTGGTGCGATCATTCAAAATATACACTTAAAATTTTGCAATGATATGTAAACTGTTGGGAGTTTTGTTTCTTTCCATTTATATTTGTTTTTTTCTGAACATTCTCACATCTCTAAACCAATCAAATTACACTTGGCAAGGGTATGAAAGTCAGTCATTATTAAGTTTTGAACTAGAAAAGTTTTGATGAGAACAGGCCATTCAGCCCAGTAAAATTCTCCAATTGTATTCACCAGTTTTCTCCAAAATAACATAAAGTTGAGTTTTAAAGCTTACTAAAGTCCTGCTCTCTGCCACACTACTTGATAATTTGTTCACAGTGTCTATAGTTTTTTGCATGAAGGAAAAACTTGGTAACATTTGTAGAAAGTTTACTTTTAACAGTCTGGAGACTGCGGCATCGTCAACAAAGTCAAGCAAGTTTAGAGGCATTTTTTTTCCATTAATAACTCAATGCTACTTTATCATAGAAACTGCATAAAAACATTTAGAAACTTTACAGTGCACACTTTCAGTTTTTTTTAAATTAGGTTAATTAGAGAAAAATACAGGTTCTCCATTTCTCAGAAACAGCAAGCGATTGACCTGTGATACCCACCCATGCAGGTAGAGCCATATTCGCATGCTAATAAAATGTAAATTGGTCTCATCCTCCAAGGAGGAGCACAGCTGTAGAGTAGAACACTCACTTGATCATTATGCTGGTGATGCTTTCCCAAACCCATTCTTGTGGAAAGTGTGAGCCTCAGTTCCTAATCCAGTTCGGAATAGTATTTAGGAAATTCAGATAGGATATCAGACTTTGTTTGATGAGCTCAATTTGGCCCAGGTGAAAATGGCATTGCAGGCAGAGGCGCCCCACTGCCTTTTGAAATGAAGAAAAAAATCTAGAAATATATGTGTGTTGTGTACTGTATTGTGTATTTTTAAGGTGATCTTTTCCAACCAGGGCAAAGTAATAAAACTTTCCAGATATCTTAGGCTTTCATACACATATCGATTATGTTTTGGAAAATCATAATTCATTAAAATTGATTTTTATACAAATAAGGCACTCACACACCCAAAACTTATATATTTATAACTTATAACTATATTTGGTTAATTTGGTGTAATCCGTGCACAGTGAGATCCTATTCAGTTTTCCACAATAAATTCAAAGGAAGATGAATGGTGCTATAACTCTTTCTGAGGTTTCAGTCAGCTTGCATTGCCCCACTCTCTAACCGAACATTCAAGAGTGAAATGAACAGGAGATCGTCCAAAGTAATGAAGCTGAACTCATGATGCAGCGAATAAAATAAACATGTCATGACACAAATACTAATTTTATACTGAAGTTATGTAGCACACAGTGAAAAGATATAGTGTTTTTATTTTACGATTGGATTTATTTATTTTCTTCATACACTTTTTTCCATGTAGAATTCAAAAGCATATGAGCTGCTTTCTTCTTTACTGTGTGGAAAATAAAACAAACATCATGAGACAAATAATATTTCATACTAAGTTTATAGAGCACTGTGAAGGGCTACAATTGTTTTATATTTTATTTTATAAATGTACTTTGTGTGAATTGTTTTCCTGTGTGGAGTTCAAATTCAGAAAAATTGCTATCCTTTTTCTCGCAGTGGTATTTTATATATTTCTTGCAAATATATATTGAATGTTATATATTTATTCTCTTTGTGTTTTGTTTCTCTAAAAACAAGTCTGTTTTGCAATCCAGCACTGTCTCTCTGCTTTGTGTTCTTGATAATCTCGGGCGAGTTTGTTATGTGATCTTAGGTGTGAGTAGACTACCCCTTTACAGATATTCAGCAGATAGACATCACTTCTCATTGTCAGCTTTTCTTGAAAAACATTAGGGGCATTAGAGACAATAGAAAGTTTTTAGTAAATGTATTGCCTTTCTGAGTGGATTAATCCTTCCTCATGACTCATATCCTCTAGTCCTGGAATCAGTCTTGTCACTCTTCTCTGGACTTTTTCTAGCACTGATGTCTCTTTATGGTTGCACAGACACCAAAACCGCATTCATTAGTTCACATGAGGTCTCAACTTTGTGATGTATAGATTAACAATAATATATTTCGACAGGCAGAATGGTGGCGTAGTGGTGGCGCTGCTGCCTCACATCAGAGAGGCCAGGATTCACCTCCCAGGTCCTCCCAGTGTGGAGTTTGCATGTGTCTGCTTGAGTTTCTTCTGGTAACTCCAAAGACATGAAGGTTAGGCAATACTAAATATTAGGTAATACCAATATTATATGTGTGTGTTCTCCTTGTGACGGACTTGTGCCCTGTTCAGGGTGTGTTCCTGCCATGAGCCCAGTGCTAGCTAGAATAGGCTCTTGACAGCCTCTGTGACTCTGTTCAGGACTAAGCAGGTTATAAAATGACTGAGTGAAAAACAGTATATTTTGAATTGTTACTCAGCACATTGTGCTATATAACCTAATATTCTGTTAGCCTTCTTAATGGCTTCTGTTTACTGTCTGGATGTTAACAGTGATTAGTCCAATAAGACTCCGAGGTCCTTATTGATTTGGGGTACTTTCAAGTTTCAGACCTCATATTATGTATTCACACAATTTCTACATGTAATACCTTACATTTTCTTACAAAAATGTTTGAATTTCCCCATGAATTCATAAAGTTTATCTAATCTAATTAAATTTTTTTCACCACAAATCTGCTCAAGCCTATTGATTCAAATGATTCTAAATTATCTGCTATTCCACTTAGCTTTATATCTTTTGCAGACATATCCAGCTTGTTGCATATATTCCTATGTGCGAAAGATGCATGTTTTGAACCTTGTGAACAGAAGAGAGGCTTCTCTGTCTGGTGTCTTATGTTTTACATATTAAAACAGAATGGAAAAGAGAAAATAAGGATCGAGACAATGACTCAACTTGTTACAGCTTAAACCTTTCGCACAGTACTGGCTTCATCAGGCAGCATGGTGTCTTTGGACCTCACAAGCAGAATGGATGTTCATTTGTCTCATGTGTCAAGATTTAAGTACCATGACAAAATAGGTAAAAGAAGAAAAAAAGGAATAGAATGCTGCATAACTCGTTGCAGCTGTTAACCCCTTGAGCAGTGCCAGATCTGTCATGCAGCACACCACTGGCAATCAGAAAAAGAGGCAGCATGACTGTGCTGAAAAGTGGTAACCTGGTCGGTAAAGTAGACCTGGGCTGCAATTTAAAGTCATATAATTTGACATGGTGCAGTGATGAGATTGGTTACTGTGTTCGGCAAATCTGATGTCGGTTTTAATGCTAGGGGTTATGCTCTTCTTCACATATTTCAACTTTAGAAAATGCAAATTTAGACTATTTGATATTTCACTGAATATTTTAAAACCCTCATACAATCTTGATACACTTCACATCTTCCATAACTGTTCCTTTGCGTAAAGGCGCTATATAGATAAAATTATTATTATTAAAATACTGAAATAATGTCTTTGGGACATTTTTGCTTTTTCTTCAATAGTTCTCCCTAACTGCCATTTAGCTTCTCTAATATCCTTTTTAATGGTTGCCCTCATGCTTTTATGTACCCTATTTTTAACATAGAAGTTATTTGCCTTTTACACCTTGTACAGCTGTCTTTTTCCTTCGCATCTGTGTTGTAGTCATCCCCATTGCTACTAGTTATCCATTTTTTGTTACTGCTATATCATATAATAATCATGCTCAGCTACATATAACTCCAACTCACTTGTTTTATTTTTGATACTCCTAGCATTCAAGTGAACAATTTCTCATATACTACTTATTTTACTTTGGCACTTTAACTTTCAGATAGAAATTAAGTTACTATGTGTATTTTGTATTCCACAACTGTTCATCCCTTCTTGTAAAGCTCTAAACCTGGCCTGGCCTAAACTCCCATTTATGGAGTTTAAACAATTGACTAACCTGCTCACGTCCCCAAAACATTGGTGCTCCTCCAGTTCAAATGTAACCTGTCATGGTATTTTTAAAAATATTAAATTATTAAATCACTATTCCAAGTACATTTTGTATCCTATGACAGGGAACCATCACTGCAAAAATGCTAACCTGATAGACTGAGAAATTATTAAACATTTAAAAGACATTCATACAAAAGGATTAAGTTAGTGTCAACAAAGCTTGATGCTCTAACGTAATAACTTTTAAGAGGCACAGTGGATCCTAGAGCTATTGATTATCCTCTCTGTAGTGTTTCACTCATGCCTTCGTTTACTTAATTTTCCATCAGCAGGAGTTATAAATAACATTGTTGTCATAGGAGTATAGTTTTATAATGTTATTTTTTTGCATTAGCATGTGATTTTGAATAAATTGATGAGTGTTCTTTTATGATAAAAAGAAAATATTTATATAAAGTTTTGAGTAGAGAGTGGAAATTAAAGAGGGGAAATTGCATCATGTGGTGAATATGTTTTTGGGAAGTGTTCCTTGCTTGTATTTCTTCTATTTTGAGGATGTTGACAAAACATGTGTCTCCTTCACACATGTTTCTCTTTTTGTGTATTTGATGTTTTAACTAAATATTTTAACTAAATTGCTTTGGCAAGTTTACAACAGATAGCTTTTGGGCAGCAGCCACTGAATCTTACCTTGATTATAATTTGTTTCTCTCATGGAATGGGTAGCAATGATGACATTATATTGGTTTAACTTATTTGCTTTGTCATATACACTAGCATATAGTAGATACAGTATATACTGCCATCTCACACTCTTGTAACACTTTATGTAACTATAACTAATGACAATGATCATCTGTAAATCCCCCTTCACCCTAGTCTTCCAATCAATGTTGTACCTCACTAATCACAATTTAGGTTGTAAATATTTATATTTCAAAGTGCATGTTGCAATCTGTTTTTTTTTAATGTTCTGAAACAATTTGTATTGCATTTGATTATTCTATCATTAAAGGGGATACTAAGTCAAAGTCAGCAGATTAAGACCTCATCCATCCATCCATCCCTTGAACCAGCTTTTTCAGTTTAGGTGTGTAGGGAGCTGAAGCCTATTTGGCAATAACAGACTTAAAACAGGCACCAACCATGGCTGAAGTGCCAGCCTATATTAGATAACACTAAAGCACATAACCACAAAAGTAAAATTTAATCAAATCACAATGCAATCAAATGCAAAAACAAATAATATAAGAAAAGCCTGTGGGTGTGTACTGTACCCTGATTTTGAGCTGCTAACTACATAAATGTTGATACGTTTTTGCAAACTAGATTTCATTACTTTTTTTTGTTAAAGAGTGAGACAGAGTTCAGTTCATGGAATAAGATCTCAGCTATAAACAGTATGACTGTACCAGTCATCCTATACAACTTTGGCATCATATCGTGATCCTCTTTGGAGGTAAAAAACATGGACCGAAAGACCAGAAAAAACCTCACGATGCATGGCCTTTTACATCCAAAAGCAGACGTAGAATGTCACTACATCTCACAATGCCAAGGTGGCTGAGGACTGTTAGAGTCAAGACAGATGAGGAGGTTGAGACTGTTGGTCTGTGTGCATAACTTGAGTGGACCAGCAGGCAGCTACTGTGACTACCGCTTAAACACCACCAAGCATTGCACAATGGTGAGTCCATCGTGAAGAGATGATAAAAAAAAGGTGTGTGTGGCCAAGCTTAGTCAAGGGACAAGACAATTCCCACAGACCATTCTATCATTGCCAATAGGCCAGACATTCTGTTCCATGACAAGAAGAGCAAGTTGTGCATTTTCATCAATGTGATAATCCCAGATGACAACATCTTGAGGAAGAGACAGAGTAAATCATCAAATATAAAGACATAAAGATCAAAGTCAGATTCATGAGAACAAGATTGGCTCCAGTATTCATAGGCGAACTGAGATCTATCAAGACCAGGTTCCAAGACCAACTGGACAAACTCCCGTGTAGAGTTAGCACGAAAGAGACCCAGAAGATCTCACTCCTTGGTATGGCCTGCATTCTTCAACAAGTCATCATTCGAACAACCATCTGAATTCAAAGCCTAAGAGGTCTGGTTGACCACTGGCAAATGCACCAGACTACCATAGAGCGCTGAGAGGAGGGTATAATAATAATAATTCATGTATCTTAATATTGTAAATAACTTTGGTGAAAGTATTGTAAATAAACTTGGATAAAGTGTCTTGCAAATACACATAGAAAAAAAAAATCAACTAATTTATAACATTAATATTAATGTTTCTTTAATATAGCTCATTTGATGTTTGTGTCTTATATATATTATCCAGCTGTCATGGGTGTACACTGACATCAGTCATCTTGTCTCTGTCTTTATGTATGATGCCGCATTCTGTTAAGAAAACCACAGTTGTGCCTGTGCCAACGAAATCTGCTATTTCTTGCCTGAATGACTGTTGGCCCGTTTCATTAACCTTTGAGGTGAAGAAGTGCCTGGAGAAACTGGTCCCGACTCACATTAACCACAATATCTCTGCTACCCTGAATCTGGTAGTTTGCATACCAGCGTAACAGATCTGTAGATGATGCCATCTCCCTATTCCTGAACACTGCTTTGAGACATCTGGGATGGAAAATCACCAATATCATGGTGCTGTTCATTGACTATAGCTCTGCTCCAACACCATTGTGTCTTCCAGTCTGGTGCTAAAGCTCAGAAACCTTGGTCTGAGCAGCTCCATCTGTAGTTGGGTGTATGATTTCCTAACAAGTAGACCCCAGTCAGTGATGATTGTCAAAAATAACTCATAAATGTTGTTTACCAATACCAGTGTTCCACAGTGCTTCTGCCTCAGAACGCTGCCGTACAGTTTATTCACTTATGACTGTGTAATAGAGAATGAGGGAAACGGCATCTTCCAGACAACACCACAGTGACTGACCTCATCAGTGACAAAATTTGAGGCTGCCTATAGGAGGGAGATGAAAGGCCTGACTGTATGGTGCCATAACAACAACCTCTCCTTGAATGTTGACAAAACAAGGAAGATCATTGTTGACTTCAAAATAACAAAGGTAGTCACACTGCACCACATCAACGGCTCACTTGTCCAGACAGTTAGCACCTTCTGGTTTCAGGGTGTCTAGACTGCTGACTGCCTTTTGTGGTCTGTCAACACTACCTGTATAGTCTGAAAAGGCTAAAGAGCTTTGGGGTGGGAACCAAAACAGTAGTGAACTTTTACCACTGCACTATTGAAAGTATCCTGATCTGATGCATTACAGTGTGGTTTGGTAACCTGACTTGCCAGGACTGCAAATTCCTCCAAAGGACATTTCACACAGCTACTAAAATAATTGTGGATGACCTTTCACAGCTTTATATCATCTACTCAGCCAGATGTCTGAGGAGAGGTGAATCCACCACCTCTGATGACAGCCACCCAGCTCATCCGCTGTTTTCACTTCTGCCTTCTGGGAAGTGCTACTGGTCTCACCACTCACTCCACCCACTTCATAAACAGATTCTTTCCCAGGCAATAAGCAAACTGAACTCACAGTAGCCTGATCCTACCTGCTCTGCATTGTGTACTGTGCTCACCTGTTGGTTTACTTGTAATTAAGCTATACGTTACTTTTTTATCCCTTATTTACTATATGTTTTTATTTATTTGTTCCGTTTATTTATTCACTTATCTTCTGCTACACTTAATTTATTATATTTATGTATACATTACCACAACTCTGGCATAACTCTACCTCTCTCTCAAATTACTAAACACACTATAACATATAGTGAAAAATATGTCAGATTAATTGCCTATACAGATATAAATCCCAAAAGTTATCCTCTTAATACCTATGCTGTAACTGCCAGCTCTTTAATTCAGTCAGGTATGTATTTTGCAAACTACTTTTTATGAATATATCTTAACATGTTGTGTATGTAGAGTAAGAAGTGATGCAAACAAGTACACTTCATCAAAAAAACAATATTTTTAGGACTCAGTCTAAGATTATAATATTGAGATACTACTATATTTGGATACCGAAGGTTTTTTTTTCTTTTTCTGTCCTCCTGGCCATCGGATCTTTATTACTTAGTATTGCCTAATCTTATTTTTATATTTTTTTAGCACTTTGAGCTACATAATTTGTATGAAAATGTGCTATATAAATATATGATGTTATTGTTATAAAGAGTGGGCACTATGAAACTAATTGAAAACTCACTAAAAACATCAGAAAATTTCTTTATTTAATTTTAATACATGTTATTAATAGACATGGTTATCTAGTTTTCTTTTTGCTTAGAATTTGAAGGCTGTAGGTATGTTATCCTGTACATGTCAATGAGTAATACTTCTAGTCTTCAGTGTAGAAAATACAATTTAAGCATGGTCTGAATTGTCTGATATTTGGTTTGCACTGATTTTCATCTCTTTGTCTTTTATAATGCTTAAGGTCTGCTAATCTTGATCTTTGATGTCCCTTTAAAAGCAAACCTTTTATTCCAGACTGTGGTTAATAACTTCACTAATGACACATTGTCACATTTCAGGCTATGAGATCATGTAACATTTTTTATAGACAGCAAAAAATATATTTGTTCCTTAATTCTTTTGTGTGTTGTAAAGGATTGATATTAAATAACTATTTAAAAATGAGAAAAACGTTATTTTGCTTACATGGTTTTATAAATTCTTTTGTACCTTTTATATAAACAGTGAATATGTATGCTATTAAGTTCTGTGTATTAATAAGGAAGTAGCATTGTAATTAGATAAATCATTCATTTCCCAAATCCAGGGTGTAAAATGAAGAAGCCTTGTATTAAAAGCATTGGGCATAGGACACGAGTCTGCATTGGCAAGTGCAGCAATGTATTGCAGTGCATGTTCACTCAAACAGCAGAGTGATTATCTTGCGGAATTTTAGTTGAACCAGTGAGCCTCTTTTTGGTTTAATCACTCATTAATCTGTTAACTTGTTTGTCAGTTTTATATTAATAAAATTCTGATGAGTTAAATAATTCCCATCCCTGTTGATATCTGCTGTATTGATAGACATTTGAGCCATCCAGATAGCTTTGCAATGATGATGAATTAATGCTTGAGTATTGTCGCAATTTAGGACATCCCACTAGTAAGAAACAAGTACATCTCTGGACACCTTTAAATACTGGGTGAAACATGTTGAAACCAATCAACCATTTAATAAGGTTTTGAGTAAAGAAGCATAAAAAAGACTAGCCTGTCTAGATGGCCATTGCAAAATACAGGGACAGTGCAGAGTCTCCAGTCAGCCTAATCTGTCAGATGTAGGTTTCATGCAGACTCCACCCTGATTCTTCTGTACTAACCTATAACAAATGTACGGACAAATATTTTTATACAGAACCTTATTCAAAAGAAATTGGGGACAATTTTAATAGTAATTTACTTTTATAGAAAATATTTATGAGAAATTTTCCCATAATTCTTTAGAATATTTATATAAACACAGTAATATCCTTTAAATTATTTGATGTGCAGTATGATTCACATAAAACAGTTTATATCTATATATATAATTCACTAAGGCAAGACACCCATGGAAAACACGCCGGAAGGGGCGTGGATTCACTAAGCTACCGACAAGTAAGACACCTATGGTGCACGCAGGGAGGAGCCACGCCCACCAACTCCAAGACCATTGGATACGACAACAGCTCACAGAGCTACGCCCACAAATTCGGACGCGACGACACAGAAAGAACAGCGTCATTTATATTCGTCTGTCGTGGAGGCCTCATGTACTTACGAGCCACCTTGACTGTTCATAGAAGCATGTTTCTCACAGAGGTGAGTCGCCAATATGTAGCGTGTGAAACGGTTTGCGAGGGGTATCCTATGGAATCCTTAAAACAATCATTTACAACTGAGGTTAAAACACAATGAAGTAAGCAGTCTTTAAAAAACGACTTTTCGGTTGCGACGCACGACCTCATGCACCATAGCAAACTGTTTTACACGCTACATGGAGCAATTCGCATCCGTGACAAACATGCGTCTTCTTCACTCACGGACAATTATATGTTGCTCTCTCCAGAGTTCCATCTTTTCATTCACTTTCTGTTGTATCCTCTAACCCTCCCTTTTTAGAAAACTGTGTCTTTCCAGAGGTGTTCAACCATCAATAAATAATTATGCGGCGTTTGTTATGCCGCGGGTTCACTATTGTGCTATATTTTGCTCTCTCCAGAGTTCCATCTTTTCATTTACTTACTGTTGTATTCTCACACCAACCCGTTTTAGACAACCGTGTCTTTCCAGAAGTGTTTAGCATTCAATACATAATTATGCATGAGATTGAGCGTGTGTCTAGGCGATTGTGTGTTGGTTCGTTCAGTTCATTGTTACAATGTTGCTTTTCTTGCTTATTTATTACATTACCGATTTTTCAAATGTTAATTTTCTCCCTGTGCTTAAAAATCATTAAAAAACCAGCCTGATTATGCGGGTTGGGTAGTTATTTATAAAATTATTATATACTTTATTGTGGTAATAGCGGCACGATGTCACAGTGGTAGTGCTGCTGCCTTCCAGTTAGGAGACCCGGGTTTGCTTCCCGGGTCCTCCCTGCATGGAGTTTGCATGTTCTTCCCGTGTCTGCGTGGGTTTCCTCCGGGTGCTCTGGTTTTCTCCCACAGTCCAAACACATGCCGGTTAGGTGGATTGGCGACTCTAAAAGTGGCCCTAGTGTGTGCTTGGTGTGTGGGTGTGTTTGTGTGTGTGTGTGTCCTGTGGTGGGTTGGCACCCTGCCCAGGATTGGTTCCTGCCTTGTGCCCTGTGTTGGCTGGGATTGGCTCCAGCAGACCCCCGTGACCCTGTGTTCAGATTCAGCGTGTCGGAAAATGGATGGATTGTGGTAATAGTTACTCCAATGTGTTTTAGGGCTAATACTGATCACCGAAGATATTTTACTGGATCAGTTGATTCTAAAATAATTTTTTATCTTTTAAAAAAATGTGCATTAAACTCTGTCACGGTGAGGGTGTGGCACCCAGTCTTCAAAGAAGGCATATGGAGTCTCAGGAATGGCAGCAGAATCAGGCTTTATTGTGTGATGCACACACAGACTCAAATCAAGTGAAATGAGAGCCCAAAGATGGGCAAATCTTACTTTTATTACAGTTCTTATCTCCCAACACATTTATCTTCCTCGTCTGATTCCCAACATTTAATTCCCCGCAATCCTGCCCCCAATTGGTTCCACCAATATTTCCCAGCTGAATTTATCTGAAAAAAAAAAAACAATTAAAAAAAGTTAAAAAAATATATACACCGATCCGCCACAAGATTAAAAACACAGGGCAGGTGAAGTGAAGAACATTGATCTTGTTACAATGGCACCGTTCTTGAAGACGATGTGTTGGAAGCAGGAAAAGTTTGTGCAAGCATAAGGATCTGAATGAGTTTGACAAGGGCTGGGTCATTGGGTTAGAGCTTCTCCCCAAATGGCAGGTTTTGTGGAGTTTTCCCAATATACAGTGGTTAGTACCTACTGTACTAAAAGTGGTCCAAGGAAGGACAGCCAGTGAAAGATGACAGGATCAATGGTGCCCAAAGCTTATTGATGCATGTGTGGAGTGAAGGCTGGCCTGTCTCATCCAATCCCACCTACAGTAGCACAAATTGCTGAAAAAGCAATATGCATCACAGTTTGCTGCATATGGGGCTGCAAAGCTGCAGACCACTCAGAGCGCCCATGCTGACCTCGTCCCTTGGTGAAAGTGCCTACTTTCGGCACAGGAGTGTCAGAACTGGACCATGGAGCAATAGAACAAAGTGTTCTGGTTTGGTGAATCCATTTTCTTTTAGATTATATGTATGGCCGGGTGCATGTGTGTCATTTGCCAGGGGAAGAGATGCCTGCAGGATGCACAATGAGAAGCAGGCAAGCCTTCAGAGGCAATGTGATGCTCTAGACTAAGCTCTGCTGAGAAACCTTGGGTACTGGTATTCATGAGGATGTTACTTTGACATTTACCACCTACCCAAAGATTGTTGCAGATGATGTACTTCTCTTTATGACAGCACTTCGAGCAGAATAATACACACTGCCAAATAGAAAAAATTCTTTAGGAATGGTTTGAGGAACTTGATAAAGAGTTCAGTGTGTTGATATGGCCTTGAAATTTCCAGGATCTTAATCTGATAGAGCATCTGTGAAATGTGCTGGAAAAACAAATTCAATCCATGAAGACTCCACCTTGCAACTTACAGGACTTAAAGGATCTAAAGTTAAGGAGTTTTTGCTGTATACCTCAGGACACCTTCAGAGGTCTTGTGGAGCCCATGCCTTGATGGGTCAATGCTGTTTTGCCAATATGCTGGGGACCTACACAACATTAGGCAGGTGGTTTTAATGTTGTGGCTGAACAGTGTGTATTCTCACACATTGATTAAATTAATTAATATTGAAGTTAAACACTGCTTAAATGTAATGCACTTATGGGTTTTAATCATTTTTAATCATTATTTGCACATCTTTTTGCTGTTAAAATAAACATTTACTCTTTTAATCTCCTCCTGCCTACAAGTTATGCTGACGAGAATCTTTCCCATCATTTCCTTGCGATAATACACTTTCCCGAAGCACGATTGCAGCATCTGTGGAAGATTGTTTGTCCGTTGCTGGGGCAGGGCAAAAACAGGCTCATAGCGCTGCAGTGAAGTGACACAGAAACAAATCATAAAAGATCATTGTTGCACTATAAGTCCCTTTCTTGCACCCCAAAACACGAGGCTGAGTCTCAGTACTTTAGGAAAACCAACTTTATTCAGCTTGAAACAGGAACAGCATACTTATTTATTGTAGCGTGATCTGCCACTCTGCTATACACAGACACAGCAGTCAGGCTGCATCACCCATCGATATCTTTTCTGTTTGCTTTGCCGGAGAGACGCAGCATAGCTGAGAGACGCAGAATATCTTTAAGCCAGCTCTTGCCCCGGCAAGAGATAAACAGTCTTCCATAGACGCGGAGATCGGACTTGATGATGCTCTTCGGCGTGTCATCCAGTTAGGGGAGGTCCCAAGAGAGTTTACAAACCTCACATTTTATTGAATGAGTGCCAGGAGTGGTGGTGCCAGAAAAAGAGCGTTGTGGTGTAATTTCAGTGCTTGGGACTGTGTTGCGGCTGAAAGGTCCACAGGGAAGACATGCCCTCCAGCTCAAGAAAAATAAAAATCCTTTGTGTTTTTACACGTGCCTCTGTGTCAGTCTGTGCCGGGTCGGGCGCTTACATATACATACATATATATATATAAGATATTTATCAAGAAGATACAAGATTAACATGGTTAACATGTTTACAAGTAAAATAGACAAATTTTGCTGTTAAGCTAACAAGCCTATTGTTTACTAAGCAGTAATTTAAAATTCATGTTTATCTCTTCTTTTTCTAATTGGAAATGTGAACTGCTGTACTAAACACAAGCTCTTTTGCCATTGCATCAGAGAAGCAGTGTTGGTCTTAATCAAATGACAAAATAAAGAAGTCGGAATTAATTAAAGTAGCTTTTTCTGGCAGTTTGTCTAATTGTTCAGGATGACTCTTCCGATTCCTTTTCCTCATTTTGTGACTTCACTTTCTTTAATGTAAAGACTAATAATTCAATCTTCTCTCTCTATGGTAAAGTCTTCCTTAATGCTTTCAGTTTACAGGAAGTTTGCATCAAAGAGAGACATGTGAAAACTAAATTATTATAAAGTTTAATTTACCAATTTCCAATTGAGTCTATTGTAGTGAAAAACAGTTAGATTCAGATCAGATTGGAGCATCACTAGATTGTGCCTTAAATTTAGTGGAGTATATTTACCTTTCTGCTTATGGCTCTGTTTATTGTCAAACCTGCTTAATGCAAAGCCTATTAAGAGGCAGCATCAGGCACAAGACAAAAACAATTCCAGATGGAGTGCTAGTCTGTTGCAGGGTCTGTATGCCACTCAAATGAGACAAGTTTAGAATCAACAATTAATCTACCCTGCACCTTTTTGCATTGTGGGAGGAAACCCACTTAGACAGAGACTGGGTACTGAGTAAAATGTACCCATTTTACTTTTGTCTCTTCAAAATCAAAATCAAGAGGTATCGCAAAAGTGTATTTTTTTAAAGTTTGCACCATTTTCTGAGCTGATATTAACACATTACTGAAATTATTATATAAAATTATATTTATTGTACCTTTTACTGAATTTGCTGGATTTCTTATACATTATTGTTTATCCATGATTAGCATTGCAATTTTCTTTTCTATTTTCTAATTATATAATTTACTACTGTAGTTTCTTCAAAAGTCAGTCTTAAGTAAACAATCTTTAAGAACAGTACCTTACATTCATACTTTCAAAAAACACTTTTGATATTTCACAGGAATTAAAAGGAATGTGTGTTGTGCTTCTGTCATTTTGCCATTGTTTTAATTTTGCATGTATTACACTGGGGAAAAGAATAACTCTGTGAAAATTTCAGACTGCCATCAATGAATCTCTGAGTAAATCTGTGAATGATGCCCTCTGTTTACGATAATCCCTGCTGAGAGGATTCAGATTTCACAGAGCAGAGCAAGTGCAGACGCTTTTCAGCTTCCATGATGATGAGACATGCACCAACAGATTGTTCTGTATTTAACATTCCGTTAGTTTTGGTATTCAACTACTGAAAATATCACAATGTTTGGTTTTAAATGCTTGGTGCCTGACCCATTTGGGTGTGTTTGGGGGGATTGGAAGTATGCTATGATTACTGACCCATGAAGAAGTGGAAAGCAGCCCTGACCTGAAACCCTAATAAGAAAAAAATAAATTGCACAAAGGAAAAGCTAAGTGTTTAATTACTTTAAATGTACACAGGTATACATAAAATTAAAGCTTAAATAATAACTTTCATTTTATTTGATTGGGAAGTTCAGAAAATTAATTTCAGTTTGTGTTTATTTATTTAATTATAATTAGCTTGCGAGTGGCGTGTTAGAGTCCATTGGTCTAGAGGGAACCCGATCAGGAAACCGTCAGTCACATTGATAGTAAAAGCCCCACTACCACTCCAATTATAGTATAATTTTCCATGGACATATATTTATAATTTATAAATCCAGCATCATGCTTTCTCTAACTGACCTGGGGCCTCATGCATAACACCCTGTGCGTAGAATTCACACTAAAACATAGCATAGAGACAAAAGTGGAAATGTGCGTACGTACAAAAAAATCAAGATGCATAAATCTGTGCGTTCGCCAAATTCCATGTTCTTCCGCTCCATAAATCCTTGTCAGCGTGAAAATAATGCACGTCCATGTGCCTGCTGCCCCACCCAAACTCCTCCAAGAATTATGCCTCTTTGAATATGCAAATCAATATAAATAGCCCTTGAGCTCAGCGTTCTGTGAAAAGGCAATGACAAAAGCACAGGGTAAAGTAGAAGAATTTCAGTGAATACCAAGTGGAGGCAAGGAAAAACATACCATTTGTTGGTTTAAACAGTGGCACAGTGCGCAAAATAAAAAAGAAGTCACCGTGAAAAGGCGAGTCGTAGCCTACCATCTGAATGTCATATGAAAGCTTATTAGGGTACAGAGAAGAGAGAAATAATAGGGACACATTGAGAAAAAAGCTCGAAATGTCAACTTTAATCTTGAAATTTCCACTTTAATCACATTGTTTATTTTGTGATTAAAGTAGAACATCATAAACTTTAAATCATTTAATTTACTAGTTTCTCAAATAACATTGTAACTAAAGTAGCACGTTAATTGCTTTTTTTTGTATGTGTTCTTTTATGTGCTTTATGTGTGAATCACTACATGCTTCTTAAATGGGCTTTCTCTTCCTCCGACTGGACACAGAATCCATTACATTCGTGATATTACAGCTCTCTGAATAATTGAAATACTGAGATGTATATTTGATATCATTTTCATGATGATAAGAGTTAAAGCATGTTATCAAACATGGGAACACGCTGGCGCAGTGATAGTGACGAGCCGGCGCCCTATCCACAGACTGCCTCACGCAAGATGCTTGCTGCGCCATGCATGACCTTCAATTAATTTATTGCAGCAGTACTGTCTCTGTCAAACGTACTAACTCACAATTCCTGTCCTTCCTTTTTTTTCTCATCAAAGTAATCAATCACCACACAATCAGCTCTGTAATAGATGTTATGCCATCTGTAAGCTTAGAACGGTGATTCTTCAAAACTTTTAAGGAACATTGAAATATCTTCGTAGTACATGTTTAAATTTTCCATCCATCTATTCTTCCAGTGTCGCACCAGCCCCAGCAAGAATACAGCGCAAGGCAGGAACAATCCCTGAACTTGCTAGCCCTGCGCCACCGTGTCCTCACATGTTTAATTATTAAAATGTTAACATCATTTAAATAATCTATATTATTATCTGTTGTGATAGTAATATGCCAAAGACATCATAAAGGTTTGGGGCAGCCACCCATATATTGTTTATCCCAGCTGCAAAAGGGTTTGTTGTATCAGAAATACAAAGTGCATTTCACAGAGTCCAAACTAGAACTGGCTATAGTAGCCCAAGATGGAGGCTTTAAAGGTCTGGAGAGGAACTGATGTCATCAAAATGGCCGGAACCAGAAGTGACGTCAGCAAAGAGGCCGGCTTCGGAAGTGACGTCAGCAAAGGGGCCGGCTTCGGAAGTGGTGCTGGAACCTTGCAGGATTTCCCGGGAAAGTTCTGTAGGGAACTGAAAAAGACAGTCAGCGCACTCCGCCACCCCCTGGTCAGATGTTTCATTACACTTACTCAGGCCCTTTAGCTGCCTCCTACTCGGACGTGTGTGACACTGTATAATATAATAAACATTTTGCTGCATTTCATCTTAAAAATGATATTGTCATCATATGTAAATACACGCGATACAGTTATAATATTGCACAACCTGCGCCACTTTATAAAGCAAGTTTACAGTGAGGTAATTTTACTAATAATTACAAACAGTTCTGCAAGGAGCATTTGATGGACTGATTGATTGTGTTTATAGTTCTTGGGATGAGACTGTTTCTGAACCGCGATGTCCCTACAGGAAATGCTATGAAGCATTTGCCGTTTGAGAGCAGTTCAATAGACAGCATGGCTGAGGCGTGTGCTTGATGCTATATACCGATGATTCTCTTTCCGATCAGATTGCACACTCGGATACAGTGGGATAAATAGTCTGAGTGGTGCACTGAGAAGAACAACGCTGAAGCAGCTATGGTATTTGGAATAGTTTGGCCATTTTGCCTTAATCTAATAAACAATATGCGGTTAATTTCAGTGTATTTATAACGCTGCGTCAGAGATGTGGATCTGAAAAAGAAAGGGAAACCACGCTGGAAGAGAAGCACTGCTTTGACGCTGGGTGCTGCCTGTTTGTACCCTGTTTTTGAATGTGTGCTTCATGTCTCAAACTAGACACAGATGCAATTTATCTGACTGTTTTCTTGTTGAGTAAATGGCAGCTTTTGCTGCACTGGCCACTTTGGGATTTGAACAAGGATGTCTAACATGACATGTAGAGTGCTAAATGATATAATATATATTCTCACAGATAACATACCTAGCTTGTTGGCTTTAGCTGTTTGTCGTGACAGCTAAACACACATACTTGTTCATCAGTAATCAGCCACTCATTTAAAGAGCCTTTTAACCTTTAAGCCCCAAGCAAGTATAGTTGCTTTCAGGTTCTGGCTCTTGTGTTTTATTTGCTTAATTTTCTCTTCCTTTTTTCTTGATTCATTCCTCTTTGATTCTTGTATTTGTGCTCAGTTTTTTGCATAAAATTAAGCCCTGGTGGTTATGCAATGGTGCAGGCATAGCCTACAGTATTTGATCACTAAAATATTCAACCTATCCTCTTTTAAAAGAGTGTGAAATATGTCTTTCAAATGTGTCATTTGAAGCAGCTAGCCTACCGACTTCCATGCCAATTTTCTGTTGTTTTCTGTTCTACCTATCTGTTAGCTATTATAGTTTTATTTTCTTTTACAGGATACCCTTGCTTATGCTTATAAACTCAAGGCTATAAGTTTCTTTTCATGAATTGGTCACCTTTATCACCTTTTGTTAGAGTTGTCGCTGAGTGTCTTTCACCCTCGGTGGTGTGGCAAATGTGTTTATGCTATTTGTTACATGCATGTCATTTGTATGAGAGTTTCAGTAGTATCAATTGCACCTGGCATTAATATGTGTTTTGAATCTAGATTGTATCTGGCATTAAAAAATGCTTCCAGTGTCCACTTCATGTCCGGACAGAGAGCCGATGTCAGATTCCATACCAAGATTTATATTATCTTCCACTTATGTGGTTGTTGTATGTGAATACAACATTTGCCCTTTTTGTTAAGTGTGGTTGCTGTCTATTTGTGATCACTTTCGAATGTGGTCTGAGTTATCTGATGACAGTCTGAACAAAGGCACATTTACAGCTGGTTTTCAATGTAGCCAAGTGCTATCCATATGTGATTGGATCACAAACTACTTGTTATTTCTAGGTGTAAAGCAATAAATATATGCTCCATTGATGTCAGTTCTTCACATCAGAGGAAGTTGAGGTTTATCAACTAGCAAGTGGAAAGACAACTCTATACTGTATAGTATATACAGTTAAGTTCATAAATATCTGGACAGAGATACAGTTTTTATGATTTTGGTTCTATGTGCTACCACAGTAGATTTTAAGTGAGGTAATGTTATTGTAGTGTAGACTTGAAGCTTTAATTTAAGGCATTTAGCAAAAACATTGTATGAGCCATTTAGAAAAGATAGCCATTTCTATACATGGTCCCTGCATTTTCAGGGGCTCAAAAGTTTTTGGACAAACTAACTTAATCATGAATGTAATGATCATTTTCAATCCTTTGCAGTCAGTGATGCTTTGACAGGCCTTTACTGCAGCTGTCTTCAGGTGCTACTTGTTTGTTGGACTTTCTGCCTTCAGTGTAGTGTTCAGCAAGTCAAATGCACATCCGGTTGGGTTGAGGTCATTTCATTGACGGTCATTGAAGAATATTCCACTTCTTTGCCTTGCAAAGCACTTAGTTTGCTGTCACAGTATGTTTTGGATCATTGCAGATCTGTACTGGGAAGCATAGTCCTATGAATTTTGCACCATTTGTCTGAATCTGAGCCGAAAGTATAGCCCTGTACACTTCATAATTCATCCTGTTAGCAGTCATAATCAATAAACACTAGTCACAGACTTCCATTCACAGCAATGCCTGATCATGCCTCCACTCAGTGTCGTCTGTTGACTGCAAACTTTGACAATGATAAGTCTACCCCCCAGATAGTGTTCTTGGTTTGGCTAAATATCATGAAGTGGGTTTTCTTCACCATGGAAAGAATTCTGTGATCATCTAGCCCAGTTGTCTTCCATGGTTGTCTAGGCGTTTTGGTGTTGCTGAACTCACCAGTGCATTCCTTCTCTTTAAGAATGCACAAGATTGTTGATGTGACCACTCCTGGTGTTTCTGCTATCTCTCGGATGGGTTTGGTTTGTTTTCTCTGCCTAATGATGAACTGTTTTTACTTGCATGGACAGATCTATTGGGCCTTATCTTGAGGTTTAGCAGTGACAGTTTCTAAATGCAAATTCCACACTTGGAATCAACTCTAGACCTTCTACCTGCTTAATAGTTAAGAAATAATGAGGGACATGCTCACACCTGGCTATGGAACAGCTTGTCAGTCAATTGTCCAAATACTTTTGAGACCCTAAAAATGGGGGGCCCATGTACAAAAATGGCTGTAATTCCTAAATGACTCATATGATTTCTGTTAAACCCTTTGAGTTAATTAGATCCAAAATTATAAAAATTATGTCACCGTCCAAATACTTGCAGACCTAACTGTAGTTTGTGTAGCACATTTGCTGACTGGAGGATGTGAATTTGAAGGAAAGACAGAAGCAATATTGTACTAATAAGGTAAGAAAGCATCAGACAAGAGCACAGTGTGGGCATAAAAAAAAAAAAAAAATAGACCAGCAAAGAAACATATTGGAAGATTAAGAACACAGAGAGAGTGCTGTACTGGAGGTAACCATCCATCTTCCAGAGTTTTTCAGCACCTAAAGATGATGGCTCAAAGAAGCATCATAGGAGATGGTTTAATAATTCTGTTATATTATCAGGATTTAATACCTACTCTGTGCCCAGTGCTGATTGAGTAAACCCCAGCCCCCTATACAAATGAATTACATTAGACAGTATTGGAAATGGGAAATGCATAAGTCACATAAATAACCAAATTTGAACTTTGCTTTCCTGAGTTATGATTATTTTGCTGTTTTAGAATGCTCATACTCAGACATCCCATAGTGTATCTGTCAACTAGAATAGACAAGTGTGTGAGGGCATTAAAGCACAAAATGAAAACAACATACAATGAAACATAGTGTTCTTTTAATTCAATGGAAAAAATTAATATAGTAGTGTTTAACATTATGACAGGACAAAGGGGTAATTTTTGCCCTAGACGCTCCCTCTATATAAAAGTTTCAGGGGTCTTACAAAACAATACCCAGTAGAGATAATAATACAGTTATGAGACACAGAAAAAATAGGTGGTTAGCTTCCGAGGGAGACGTTGCCTGGCAGGTAGGTTAAACTTAAGGCATTAATAATTGCTTTGCAAGATACATGAATGTATGGTTACAGTAGGCATGTACAACCTTTGTAAGATAAGCTACATTTGAGTTTACTTTAGTAGGGTTGTCTTCTTTATTGCTAGTGGACTATAACGGGAGCCATTCAATGCTAAGACTAAATCAGAGTCACTTTCTTAAAGCACAAGCAAACGTATAAAAAGTGAAACAGCACAATGTTTAGAAGGAAAATAGGGTGTCACACAGAGCCAGCTATCTAGTTGAAACCCTTGAATTTGACTTTTTTGTAATAACTGCTTTGGAATGAGTTCAATATTCATTTTTAATATATACATTTAATTTCCTAATATATTTCATTTCACAGTCAAAGTCCAATATGGGATTTGTGCAGGAATCTAATACAACCTTTATCAATACAGTACGTTTAGAGTTAATGCATCCACTGTAAACCTAACTTAACCAGAGGTCCCTGTTCTAACTTAGTTTCCTTGGCAACCATTTTAACCCTGTTATCTGTATATGTGCAGGCTGCTCAAGCCATAGAAGCACCCATTCACAAGAGAATTAACAATTTTTAGACAAGAACCATACATTTCATAATGTTTGGATATATTCATTCAAGTCTTCCTAATATGTTAATAGTATTTTATGATTGTCATTGTCTCCCACTCTCATCCCTTGCCATACCTGATCTTTTACACATAATACAACAATGAAAATTCAAAGTCTAGGAATATTAAAAACAACTGTGTAATGTTTTTGTGTTAACTGTTGCTAAATATAAGTTAGGTATGTGACAAGAATTATGTGGATTAGGGCACTTTCAAGGAATAACTCTAGGTCCTTAATTTGTATATTTGTGCACAAACTAGGTAGGCATATACAGACTTTATTTAGGAAAGCCTGGATTGTGGAAAGAATTTTTTCTTTGTACAGCAACCTGTCCATCCATTTCCAAACCCACTTACTCTATTCAGGGTTGCAGAAGGCAGCAATTGGCCAAGGCAGTACTTGATACAAGGTTGCATCCACCCCTACTAAAAGAGCCAGTCAGCATGCATTTATCCACACACCCACACTCAGTCATGCTGTGTCAGTCCAAAGATGCCAGTTAACCGAATAATGTGCTTTTATCATAAACTTTCTAGTTGTATACATTACTGATTGATGGTCTATAACAATACACAAGCAAGTTTACTTGTACTGTATGTGTATGTGTTTGGTATAAGTTACATTTATTGGGAAAGTAGCACAAAGACAAATGCAAGGTGTCATTTGATTACATAAGAGTCATGATTAAAGTAGCTCATATACCCTTTATTTTAAAACATTGTTATACCTTTAAAAGCTGTGATACTTTTCCTTAATAAAACGGTATGTCCCATCCCCCACTTTCCTACTCTGCTTCTCACTATTTGAAAGAACTGCCCAAGCGGCACCTAAGCCAACAGAAAAAAATAAAATGCAATAGAAGCAATAACATTTTCTGTTATTGTTTTTTTTTTTTTTAATACTGTCATTGTGCTCTTCATTATTCTAACAAATAGCTTTAAATGATGTAAACTGCTTTTGGTGACCTAATTCTTTGAGAAAACTGGGACAGCTTTGCATTTTTCAACTTCACTTGCTGCACTGCTGTATCAGCTCTCCTGTTTGAGCCTTGGCATGACTAAATTCTGACCAGCACAGTCTTTCATTCTTAAACCTAATGTTGTTTTGCTAAAAACATTGTGTACATTCTTCTCAGATCTTTCTAATTATTAAACACAAACACATATTTCAGGTTTTAATTATCAAGCATCATGGAGCTTTGATTAAAAACAATTTTCAAAGCATAGATATGGGAATCTCTGTGTCATTAGGAAACACTTATCAGTACCTCCTTTTGAACAGACGAGAAGTGAGTCTTCATGCATTTCTGACCTCATGCCTCTCAAATATTAGGTTTTTCTTTCACCATTTGTAAGATGCTTCTGGTTTATTTTGGGACCCATGTCCTAATGCCCACAAATGCCCCATGTGAGCTGTGCACTTGCACTCCTTAGTGCCAGATTTAGTTTCTTAGCCCACTGAATCCGGGTAATCCAGTTTGATCCTAGAGTGCAGATGTATTTCAGGAGCTAAAGCATGGTGTCAAGAAAGAGTTGTGTTTGTGTTGCCTGGCTGTGCTACATGCATTCAGATTAGTACAAAGTGACACTTTTGGGATTCAGCTGTGCTAATTTATTTATGTATTCATTCATTTGTGAGCGAATGAATCAAGCTTTTGCTTCCTGCTCGCTGTATTAACTTTACAAAAGTAGTTTTAGCAAATCTTGTAATAGTATGTGTAAATTTGGTAAAGCTTTGCTTTTTTGTTCTTGATGTCTTGAAATAAGAAGCCAATTATTTTACATAGCATGCTGTACAATGAGTTTACTATATTGTAAGCATCTTCTGCTTCAACATGTTGCATTCTAAATTTTATTGATTCATTATGGAAAACAGCATTAAAACAAGGAGCCAATTTTCACATTGCTCTTCTGGCCCACCCTTCATGATGATCAGAGTAAACTAAAACAAAAATATATAAAGGAGGATTTACAATGCTGAAGATGAAGACCATATTTTTTCTTGTCTAAAAATAAGTTAAATTTCACAATAAATCCTAGGAGGTGCAAGGCCTACCAGTCTCAGCAATTGATTTTCTTAACATGATTTTAGCTACTTGCTATTTGCCTCGGATATGGACTATAATTTATATGTTAAAATATATCTGAAGAAGTCAGTCATTTCTCTCTGCCACACTGCTGCTTTAGACTTGACTTTGATCTAAGGAGTTAACTGAACATAACCCTAAAATGAATGTGTAAATTATAATTAGAGGATTTCACACTGGATTATAGAGCGAGGATGAAAGCTGACATTTTACAACAAGGTCCTGTTGGCCTGTTAAAGTGTCACAGACCTCAGAGGTAAAACAGGGAATGACAAGCATATGGAAGGGGATTTTGCTTGTCCAGATTATTTAAGAAACAAGTTATATGAACTGTTCATGGCAGGGCACAGGCTTGGAAACACAAAATCATTAGCCCTGACATGATTTTCATGCTAGAAGGTTGTTTATTTGAGCTTGTGGCAATCCTTTACTCAGGTGATTTCATTTTACAAAAACAAAAAAAATGTAAACCAATATTTGTATTGCAGGTATAACACTAGTGTAATGTAAAGGCTTTGCCTTAATATAATAAAAATGATACATAATTGTATGTAATTAATTTCAGTGTGACCTTCCAGTTGATTTCACTTTTTAGTGGTTTTAGTGTCAAGGACCGCAGCTTCATTTCTGCTTCTGTACAGGTTAAAGTCCAATTCAGACAAGTGCATCTACTCGAAAAGTAAACTAAAGCTGGTTATTACTGAACAAATTTTGTTTTTAATGTTGAATGCCAGCCCACCACTATCTGCCTTCTCCTCAGTGACTTTCAGAAAAAAGTTTTTTATTTGTTTTTTTTATCGCATGACAAATTTATTTATATTTATGAATCACATTATTTAATTATATTTATGAATCTTATTAGTTATTTATTTATTTTTACAGTTTGTATACTGGTCATATAGTTCAGTTAAGCCATTTTATTTTACTTTTGGTTTTAAAATAAGTCACATAACAATAAGTAAAGATAAAAACAAATCTGTGACAGTGGTAGACAGGTGGCCAACCCTGTTTAGGAATAATTTAGCGTTCTGGAGCTGAATTTACCTTGGAGCAAGCTAGTCAGTCAAGCTTAGTGTACATTAACATTCTTTAACTCGAGGGCATCAGATATTCTGTGGTAAATGTTACAGGAAAAGACATTGCTTCTCTTTTAAAATAGTCTAATGGAACTGACATTGTGACATAATGGCTAAGAGGAACTTGAAACCCCAAGGCTAAAGGGTTTAGAATTAATAGTGATTCACTGTATTACCCCTGAGCAAGCCATTTAATGATGATTTTTTTGTTTAAAATTCACAGTATGTATATGTGTGGTTATCCATACTGGGCTCTGAGATGATGTATACCTTTACACAAGCTATATCAAATATTAAAAAAAAAAGTGAACACATGAGGAAGGCAGGCATTTTTATTACATCAAATAGTACTGAAGGAGTGAATGTAAAGTTGACTTCAGACATGGCCTAGGAGGAAGAGTATGATGAGAGACTGACATAATCTGTACTGCCATCTCAGCTCTGAAATCCAGCCACATTGTCTTCAGGGCAGTTAAAGCTTTGGTCTGCCTCAGTGCTGCACTACAGGTATTGTGACCTGACTGTAATATTACCATTTAAGTATACATTTCACTAATTAACTTTGATTATTTCTTATCCAGTTTCTGCCTTGACAAATTCATAAAGAATACTCTCTTCCTGTGTTGCACATACTTTCACATTTTCTTTTGTTAAATTTTATCAGAACAGATCACTAGACAATAACACTAATACAGTATTTCTATTTTACAATCAGGTTCTCTTGGAGTCTGACCTAACTAACCCTGTTATAATGTACAGTGTATATAGTGTAGGAACCTCACTTAGATGTGTATTACAAATATACAAATGCATACACAGGTTGAAGTTTCAGTTACCCTGAAGTCATGACTTTGAACTGTGGAATTAAACATACAGATCACTTGAAAAGCACCCTCCAATGTTACCATCCTAGTCATAAAGTTAAATTAATGGTTGCTTTTAAGCTGTAATGAGCCATTCAAATAAATGTCTTGTCACTACTTGTATTAGCCTCTTTTCTCTTTAATGCCAGAAGACAGAATGGAGACGTCTTATAGAATTTCTTCCATGTACTGTACCTTTCATCTTGACTATCACTGCTGTGCCCACACCTAGGAAGTAGAAATTCTCTACTACAGTATCTCCAAAACTAGTCTACTAATGATATCTAAATTTACAGGTGCTACATCAGCCTTTTGCTCTCCCGAAAAAAACTTGCTACAAACAAATGTTGCACTTACCACATGCAGACTACTCTTAACACCACTACGTCTTTTATGTAGCCAATTCCAACAACCTATTTATTGTGTTGTGCTTTACTGCATACTCCACATGGCTCTGCACCCAACATTTCCACTTCTCTTACACCTACAACTCTAACTATAACATTGGTCTTTCTTGCATTTACCTTGATCAGTTTTGCTTTAGAACTAGATTTCAAATTTAGTATCATCTTCCATGAAATCATTGGAGTACAAGAGCTCCCATGGAAACCATTCACACACTTCTCTAATTACTGCCTCCATCACTACCATGAAAAGTAATGAACTCAAAATGGATCCCTGGTACAGCTTCACCTCAAAACATTAACTATCCCCATCTGCTGTCCTAGACACCATTCATACTTTCTCAACATCACTTTAAACCAGGGGTGGGCAATTCATTTTCCCAGGGGGCCATATGAGAAACTGGGACTGTTTTGGTGGGCCAGACCAATTGGCTGAACTCAATTCTGCTCCATATTAATTTAATATCTTTATAAATAGAAGTAAATTGTATGGTCTTGATTAGCTGGTAATGGTAAGAATAGATTTTACAATTAGGCTGTTTGAGGTTGATGTGCCAAGGAGAGGTGACAGATGAGTAAGAGAGGATCAGTGAGAGAGTATCTGGATTTGTTAAATTTGTGAGAATGTTAACATATGTAAGTAGATCCAAAGAGAATCAACATCTTCTGAGCATGCCCCCTCATATATGGAAAGTTCTCATCTTTGAGAGAAGAATAAAAATCCAGCAATGATACTGACATAAAGGGCTCTGCCGGTAGTGTTTCAGACTGCTGGTCAATGAGTTTGAGATTAATATCATTGTGTGGATTATCCACAATGCAAGTGAAGGGAGAAGAAATCACGTGCATTTTACTTTCAACTGTTTTGAAGTGTTTGAATCGACTTGAAAACTCATTATGCAGTGCTTCTAACATGGATGAGTACCTGCAGAGGTGATCTGCTGATAGTGTGGCTTCTGGGTGAAAATGTTGCCCTCCAAATGGCTTGAAGGAAACTGCAAGTTTCTCATCAGGCTATACATTTAATATAGAAAGAGTTGCTTGCCTTGCGGTGTGGCATTTAGTTTATTCATTAAAGCAGTCACATCAATAGCAAATGCAAGATCTAGCAACCAGTCGGCATCTAAGAGCTCTGAGATGTCCTTGCCTTTCTTGTCACAAAACTCTTGAATTTCCGCTGTCAGGTCCTATACTCTTTTAAGCACTTTGCCCAGGCTGAGCCATCTGACATCTGTGTGTTAGCATATGCCACCATGCTCAGTTTCATGCTCCAACAACAGTGCAACAAAATGTCTCTGAGTCAATGCTTTTGCCCTGATAAAGTTAATTATTTTAGGTACAACATCAATAGCATGGTTAATTTGAACTCACAAACGTACATAAATTGATTAGATACATAAAAAATAAGAGTTGCCTTCAAAATAAAACAACAAAAAACAATGCAGTTATGTGATTATTATGTTTGATTTCTAATTTCCCATTGACCTAATGTGGGTCAGTCATGGACAGCCAAAGTGTCAGATATGACCTGAGGGCCGTACAATGCCATGGTCTGGTTTAGACACTAACCATTCATGTCCACCTCCCCACCTCTCATGGTACCCTGCCAAATGCTGTTTCTACATCTACAAATGTATAATGCAGTTTCTTTTCCTTTGTCAATTGCTTTTCCTTGCATTTACCTGACAGCATAGATTGTGTCTGTTCTTCCCTTCAAAGGCATGAAACCAAACTTCAATTCTTTAACTTTCACCTGATCCTTGATTCACTTCTCTAAACCTCTTTCAAAACTTTCATTACTTAACCTTGATTGCTTGACATGACCAGCACTCCAATGGATTGCCTTTTTATTTGTATTGAACAAGCATACTCAATTCTAATGTTCAGAAATCTTCCCTTCACACACAGTCATCTTGCATAGACCTGTCAACCTTTCAAGTCCAGGACCTTCAACATTTCTTACACCAGTCTAGTTAGGCCCACTGCTTTTAATATCCATATCTGTTTATGACTTTTTGAAAATGTATAGCTTGGCCCCTTTGTTTTCTCACTATGAACATCATTATCCTGTTTGTTCTCCTTATTCTGCAACTTCTCTGTGCACTTCTTTTGTGTATGCTTAATCTCATTACTGTCAATCACAATGAGAAGTATTAGGCTGTGTGAGACAGAGATGACCGATGAATTGTGACCATGAAGCAAAACTAAAAAAAAGAGAATGATTAGGTGAATGTGTGCAGTGGGAGTAAGATGGATAATGAGTTCAGAGAAAGACATGGTATGGAAGTGATCAGTGTTGTGCTGAGGAGAAACAGGCTTAAGGTGGTTTGGGCATGTGGAATGAAGGGCAGAGAGAGGGTGATTGGGTGAGGATGTGCATCAAGATGAAGGGGAAGCCAAAGAAGATGTGTTTTGAGTTGGTGTTGATATGAAAGGAATGAGTCTTGCCTCATCTATTAGTCACAATAACATTTTTAGAATCTATTTAAGCTGTAGTAGTCCAGGTCTAGCTAACATGATGGCAACTTATTTTCTACAGTGATACTATATTCACAGTACATAATGTTATTTGTAACCCAGTTATCATGGTACTTTTATCACCTTTTTTTCAGGTGCTACCACATTCCAAAGACATAATAACTTAATGTTACTGTTGGTAGATTTGTGCATGAGTGTACCCTATAAATAGCTTTTGACCCATCCGTAATTGGCCTTTGCCTGGTGCTGCAGCTTCTGTGATCTTAAATTTTGATTAAGTAGCTTTGAAAATGGATGAATGGATTAAAATATGTGTAAATGATTAGTGGATTTCCAGTGGGATGTTTCTGCTGTGGTGGGAATGGGCACATTTTCTGGTAAGCAAATCAATGAACACATCTTACCTTCATGCTTAGAGTCCAGGGACATTCTTTTAGTTTATCCTTTTTGCATTTTTGTGCAGTCAATTATTATGTAAGCTCCTGTAAACAGTGTACAAGCTGTGAGATGGGCCCAAAATGAGTGTACAGTTTATTTAATAGATTTGGAATTTTTGTACATGTTTAATGCTAATTGCCTTGAAATGTCAAATAATTGCAATATATAGTTTGCTGTTTATTTGTTATTTTAAATTGTGCAATTTTTGGAGGTATTCATTTGGTAAGAGGTGGCATCCACCAGGAGAACACATGACAGCAGAGTATCATATAGATACTCAAAAAAAAAAAAGAAAGTTTGAGCCACTGTGACAGTTGGGAGTTTCTGCATAAGAAAGTGGGAATTCAAGGGTTGCTACGGGCCATTAAACCCTGCATGTGTTCTAAATGCCACAAAAGAGTAATATGAAGGGGCAGCAACATTAGTAAAAAGGAAATGTGATCTGGGTAGAAGTACGTTTTTTTCCTCCCATAACAGTACAGATCAGTTGACCCAGTCTTTGGTACAGAAGCCAGTAGATGCCATGGAAATCAGGTTGTCTTGTTATTGCTCAAGTGTTTACTGAAATATATAAAACATTATACACTCACCTAAAGGATTATTAGGGACACCTGTTCAATTTCTCATTAATGCAATTATCTAATCAACCAATCACATGGCAGTTGCTTCAATGCATTTAGGGGTGTGGTCCTGGTCAAGACAATCTCCTGAACTCCAAACTGAATGTCAGAATGGGAAAGAAAGGTGATTTAAGCAATTTTGAGCGTGGCATGGTTGTTGGTGCCAGACGGGCCGGTCTGAGTATTTCGCAATCTGCTCAGTTACTGGGATTTTCACGCACAACCATTTCTAGGGTTTACAAAGAATGGTGTGAAAAGGGAAAAACATCCAGTATGCGGCAGTCCTGTGGGCGAAAATGCCTTGTTGATGGTAGAGGTCAGAGGAGAATGGGCCGACTGATTCAAGCTGATAGAAGAGCAACTTTGACTGAAATAACCACTCGTTACAACCGAGGTATGCAGCAAAGCATTTGTGAAGCCACAACACGCACAACCTTGAGGCGGATGGGCTACAACAGCAGAAGACCCCACCGGGTACCACTCATCTCCACTACAAATAGGAAAAAGAGGCTACAATTTGCACAAGCTCACCAAAATTGGACAGCTGAAGACTGGAAAAATGTTGCCTGGTCTGATGAGTCTCAATTTCTGTTGAGACATTAAAATGATAGAGTCAGAATTTGGCGTAAACAGAATGAGAACGTGGATCCATCATGCCTTGTTACCACTGTGCAGGCTGGTGGTGGTGGTGTAATGGTGTGGGGGATGTTTTCTTGGCACACTTTAGGCCCCTTAGTGCCAATTGGGCATCGTTTAAATGCCACGGGCTACCTGAGCATTGTTTCTGACCATGTCCATCCCTTCATGACCACCATGTACCCATCCTCTGATGGCTACTTCCAGCAGGATAATGCACCATGTCACAAAGCTCGAATCATTTCAAATTGGTTTCTTGAACATGACAATGAGTTCACTGTACTAAAATGGCCCCCACAGTCACCAGATCTCAACCCAATAGAGCATCTTTGGGATGTGGTGGAACGGGAGCTTCGTGCCCTGGATGTGCATCCCACAAATCTCCATCAACTGCAAGATGCTATCCTATCAATATGGACCAGCATTTCTAAAGAATGCTTTCAACACCTTGTTGAATCAATGCCATGTAGAATTAAGGCAGTTCTGAAGGCGAAAGGGGGTCAAACACCGTATTAGTATGGTGTTCCTAATAATCCTTTAGGTGAGTGTATGTTGAGAATGCTATTATTAGGATATTTCTTTTTTAAGTAGATATATAGAATATTATGTATGTGTTCCCTGGGGGAAATATGGCAGAAAAAGAGTAGATGGACATATGTGGTGCATACTCTGCACACAAATTACCAAGCCACCTTATACTCCTGACTAGCATTCACACAGAACATCCACCTTTTGTGACACATATGCATTGCAAGGACTTAGAGACCCAAAAAAAGCAATATGGGTGTTTGGCTTACTTAAAGGACCATACAGGAAGGGCCACAATCTAAACAGCCTGCCCAAGGAGACTCACTCCAAATCCAGCTAGCCTAAAAACTTCTAACTGCAGGCTTCTTGCCTAGCAAACCACGGAAATGGAAAGCTGGATTAATTCACTTGAAAAGTCAGAAAATAAAGTGAAAGCTCTGCAAGACTTTGGGACACCATCAACCTTCAGCTTATGCACAAAAATGACAAAAGTTTTTTTTTTTTTATAAATAAAAAAAAAGGAGTTGCCTATAAAGTAATACTAAGAAAATAAGTCAAAATCAACAATCCAAAAGAAAAAAAGCAATGGGACAGAAGCAAAAATAAGTCAATCAAACCAGAAAATTAAATGAAAAAAGCAATACTCACAACTTTTTTCACAAATGCAAAACAACTCCTGATTTGAGCTTACTCAGATGTGGTCTTACAAAACCAGGGTGAGGTCTCAGAAGGAGTGATGTCTGGATTGCTCCATCTCCTAGGGTCCCACCGACAAAGCACAAGGAATGGAAGTGCAGTTAAATTGACAGTACATAATAAACAACTGATAAATGAACCCCACAGAAATTATATAAAACATGAACAGTAATAATTAAAAAACAACAAACATACTAAAACATAAATTACACATGAATGCAGACTGTTGCATAGCAACTCTATGTGGAAAAACTGAAGCAGCTTCTCTTTGATCCAATCCTTGCAAACATCAATTCCCTTTAAAGTGCATACTAGTCAAGAAATTCACCCATTGGCCCCAGTGAACTCCTACCAACTGCAGGGAAATAACGTCTTCTCAGTGGCACTGTCAAATGTTGATCCCTGTAACAGGCTTATTTTTTTAACATATTGGTTGTAATGAAACTAAATAGTGGAGGAAGAGGGTGCATAGATTGAAAATTGCATTAACTTTGCCTAACTAGAATGGGGTGTGCTCGTTAGCAAAGAGTCAGTTGTTATAGTTGATTATGTTAGGTCATAAGAACAAAAGAACCAAAAGGCACAGATTTTAGGTACATTCTACAGTTAGATAAAATCATGCCAATGTAACGTACATTTTCTGTTCAGCATTAGCATAGATTTTCTGCTTAAACGTTTATTATATCCAATTCATGTAATTTATTGAATGTTTCTTACTTGGAGGATCTAGTAAGAAGCAGTCTTATGGGAACTGAACTATTCAGTCCTTCCTTTGGTAAGGCAGGGAAAGAAGGAAGAAACCTATACTATTTGGGCAAAGGGCACTGATATTTTGGTGGCTGGTGACACTGGTTCAGACTATACTAAATAAATATTAAGTGATCAGTGACTTATGTACTGTAGTTAGTTTGTTCTAGCTAGTTATAAAAATTAAAAACAATAAATGTTACAACCAGTGCATCACGGGTAGTAATATTTGAAGAACAAGGCAGTCTGTGCTCTAAGAGCAAACTAAGGGTTATGTGTTATTTATAACTTGTTTTATACAATTTGTTCCTGAAATGGGGTCCATTGGCTTCTTGGGTAGTCTGATTTTCTACAACCCTGTACATATGTTACAGTATCCCTTTATTATATGCAGATCATACCCTCCATTTGTTTTTACTTCAGAATCATCAGAAGTAAATTTTTTACCTTAAAACTATCATCTCTTTAACCAGCAAATTGGAGCATGCCACATACTTGCATAAGCTTTCATAAGAAACTCATTATGCCATAATAATTAGAATCTGAAAATAAGTGATCTTGGCTGCAGTACAGAGTTGGAACATTAACAGTGTTTTCAGCTTAACATTAACACCAACACATTGACATGATGGGTTTAAAGAATGCTCCCATCACTAAAAGGCTAATAGAGATATTAACTTTGTAGCCAAATAATTCATTATTACCACGTTTATGATGCATTTTAATTTGGAGTAGTTTTAAATACCATACTACATTTTGGAGAAACAAAAATTTGAATGCCCATGCTGAAAGTGAAAATGATGTTGCTCTAGATGGCAGAATAAAAATTTAGCTGCAGAAATACTTCCTTCTCCTATGGAGTGATCCAGACCACTTGTAAAAATCTGAATATATGAAAGTAATTGAATGCATTGTTGAAATAGCATATTATATGCCGGGCCTTTTATAATCACCTATTGCATTAGTCGCCATTTTTAAAGGGCCTTTTTTTTCTTAGCTTTTGTAGATGTATTTCGAGTATTTTAATTGTGTTTCTGCAAGCAAATACCTTTTTAATTCATTGTGTCTCCACTGCTAGTTGAGTTATTTTATTGAAGAAGAAGATCATAAGGTTAAAAATATCAAAAACAATAGCAGCTTCAGATAAAGGAGAAGTTCAATGATTTCAGACTTTTTTTCAGATCTTATAAAGCAAATTTGCTGTGACTTTTCCACTGCCATGACCACATCCATCTTACTAAAGCTTGCATTATGTTCTGTTTAATTATATGGTCAGAGTGCTGTTACTTCTGTTCATTATTTACTTTTTAAGTATATGGCCTTTAAAATAATTTTTGATCATCTTAAAGCTAAAATTAGAAGAATTGTGCTGCTTTCAGAGCCAGTGAATTTAAATTACCCTACTGTACTTGGCTATGTATTCAATTGTTAAAATAGATTGACCTTTAAATATAAGGATGTTGGTTCAAATTCCTTCTTTGCTTCAACATATTGCATCAAGCAAGTTAAATTTATAATGAAATGTATCTCTTTAAAAAAATGTTGAGGGTTTTGTGAAGCTATTCTCTATGATTGACATAAATAACATCAAAGTAATCAGTTGCAGTAGCATCGGTGTGAAAGCAGCAGTTGCACATAAAACCACATCAGATACACTGTGTTTTATTTTGCTTATCTTTGATCTTTGTGTAACCTGTCCGGTCACACTCAGATCCACACAGGACACAAAGGTGTATTTTCATCCATCCATCCGTCAAGTATCCAACCCGCTATATACTAACACAGAGTCACGGGGGTCTGCTGGAGCCAATCCCAGCGAACACAGGGCGCAAGGTAGGAACAAATCCCGGGCAGGGCGCCAACCCACTGAAGGGCACACACCACACACCCACACACCAAGCACACACTAGGGACAATTTAGGGTCACCAATGCACCTAACCTTCATGTCTTAAAGGTGTATTTTTTGTGTCTTTATTCTGATTGCTGCTTCACAATTGAACGGCAGTCATTAGGTAAATTAGGAACCAACTAAAAACAATACATTAAATGTTGCAGTGGCCTCTTGGTAAAAGGAAAATACAGAAACCTCCATTAGTTCTTTTCTACAGCCCACATTTGAATGATAATAAACAGGCTTACAATGATTGTTACGGTTAACTTACTAATATTTGTATGAAGAACAACCAGTATAAAATACAGATCACAGTATGCACCTACACAAAATATTGTAACCTTATGAACAAGGTTATATTGCAGTTTTTCTTAACTTGGTTTAAAGTGCTCAAAGTATATTAACTTTAAATACAGAACATTTCAAAAGCATATACAATTAAACATACCGTACTTTGTGCCAAAACCGTTGCACCACGCTGCGTAGCCAACAAACATGCCACAGTTTCATAACGCTGTTAAATACAGCATTATGTTATTAGTTACTTTTAATAAAAGCAAACTTTTACATAGTGCAAGACTGACCACTAACAGTATCTTAAACCATTACACTGTGACATAAACTATTACAAGTAAACTTCAAGGAGATGTCCTTATTTTCTAGCATGTCACACTTGCTCATGTATAGGAATATTTTGAACAAAATTAAATAAATACAAAAATATTCAAATAAAAGTAATGTGAAATTTGTCAATACATAAAAAAGAGCATGAAATGTGAGCATAAATTAATAAATGTGTCACAAAATATGTTTTTTGTTTCTTATGTATTTTTTTAATTTATCCAAATATTCCTCTAAATGCAACATGAAATAGGGCTTGAATTTAAATTGTCACTTTCAATTGTGAAAGCTGAGAGGGTGGGTTCTAGCGGGTGCTGTGTTTTAATTGGTGACTCATCAGAACACCTTACTTGGACTTTTGGCCATCAAACGCCACATTTGCAGGCAAACACTTCAGATGCAGGCTCCTAATGATGAATTTGAAATCAAAGTAGCCACTTTGCACACTAAATTAGAGGTACATTGTCTTGCACTCGTGCTTGACATGCACAGACACAGACCTGAGCAAGTGCATGAGGCACACAATTCTGAAGTCAAGCAAAGCAGTTGTGTCCAATCAAAAACACAGTACTCACTAGAGCCCGTCTTCTCAGCTCTGACAAGTGAAAGGGACAGTTTTAACTTTAAACCATATTTCATGTTGTGTGTGGAGGGATATCATAGTCAAAATTAAATAAATAAATTTGCATTAAAAAACAATCATATTCTGTGACATATTTATTAACCCATCCCCTCTACCGATGCAGCTGAAGTTCTCCCAGCTCAAGTGTGTTTATCTGGGTGTGAGATGCCTTAAATTGTACAGGGTAAAGTAAATAATATATTGTTATTTGGATTACATACATTTCATGTCTTTTCCATGTCTACAATTATCTGGATAAATGTAGGATGACAGAAAATGTGAGGCAAGAATGTTGAACACAAGCCTAAAACAGAATTAATTATTGTCATGTTATAATAATGACAAAATACTGACGTGAAGTGTATAATGTGTGAAATCCAAATATCAAATAAACACAACACAAAGCAGACACACAAACACAGGTGAATCATGTCTTCTTGGTTTCTTGTTACTTGAATTTTTTTTTCAGTTTTATTTTTGAATAAAAGCACAGTTGTTTCGTTATACCTTTTCGAAAGTGTTTATTTTATATTCCAGTAACCACTTGAATGATATCAAGTCCGTCTCTTCCTCTCTCATGCACACACACACACACACACACACATCCATGCATGAAAATGCAGTTATTTGAAAACGCTATATCATTTGAACATTGTTTTTTTTTTCGATCTTGCCCAATCTTCATGCTATGGTGCATGGTACTGAAAATGGAGATAGTCGTCATCTTTTTGGGTGTATACACCGTTAGCATGGCACTGCTAGATCTAAATACTAGAGTGGAGAATTGCAAGCGTACTGAAGTGACTTTAGCAGCAGGTGAAAATTCCCATCCCACTTGCCAAGCAGAGTTGTGTCGCAGTGCTGCAGTTTATTACTCAGCAAAAGCTAAATAAAGAAGTAGTCTGTTGTTACGGTTCTGCCTTTGTCCACAAACAGAAAGTCTTTCTCCTGTGGGACGACTGGGATCTTTTCCTAAATAAGGAGTAGCATTACACATGCATAAGCAAATCTGTTGTTTTTTACATGTTCTGCATGGGTATCTTTGTTTTCAAAGTGCAAATGACGCATGATAGTCTGATAGTGGTCACCATATCTTTGATGGCCGGTACAACAAATTGATTCTGACCAGGCATCAACCACAGCACTAACTGTGGTCATTACTGCTGTTGTGAAAAGAATGGAGATAAACACCATCAACTCAGAGAGGGAGAGGCAAGTTCGTTGTACCACGTGAACGTCACTGACGGAATAAAACTGAATAAAAAAAACAAAATTTACAATGGGTGTTAACGGACTCAAGTCAAATGTATGTTTTTATTATATTTATTATATTAATAACAATAACAGTTCACTACTCAAAACTTAAAATGCAGAGAAAACCTGGGACTGAACCTGCAACCACTTGATTTAGAAGCAGCCGTTCTTACCTCTAAACCACCCATGCAATTGATAAATGGGCTTCAGTTTTACATATTGACAGCAACATGTACTGTAAATTGAATAATCAGCTGTCTCGGTGGGGGATGAGTGAGAGGGCTGCTTGCTGTTTGTGCTGATTGACACCTTTGCAAAAGAGACACGCTGATGAAGAGGTGCAAAGAAATTTAAGATGGCCTGGGATTACGACTTTTTTCGTAGGCTTCAGGGATTCTACTGTTAAATGCATTTCCTGAGTATGATCAAGTTTTCTAACAGTGCAGCATAATTACAGTAGATCTAGGATTTATATACATTTTAGGAATGGTGATGACTTACAAATACGCCTTTTCAGGCTTTGCATACTTTTTTCTTCTATAACCAAAAGAAACGATATATTCTTTCATCAAAAAATGCTGTTAACAGAATTTCCAAAAATCACACTAAAACTCATTTGTGAATGAAAAAAGAATTTATGAACTAGGAGTGAGGACTGCACTTTAAAAACTAATTGATGGATGGAAACAAAATTCTGAAGCAAGAGTAAGGACTGTGCTTTACAGTAGCATCTGTTTAGTGAGAATATGAGTACATGTTTATATATTAAGCTTTTAAGTTGTTTAGCAGATATTCTCCATAGTACAGTATTCTCAGACCCACTTAATTAAGTTCAGGGTCATAGGAGGGTCAGAGCCTGTCTTGGGAGCAGAAAACAGCCCTGAACAGGGAGCCAGCCAGTCCATTGCAAGATCCAGTGCTCACACGCATACACACTCATTGATATAATGGCAACTCAGATTTGCCCATTAGTTAAATATGCCCCATCTTTAGAATGTGGGAAGAAAATGGAAGTATTTGGAGTAAAAGCACACACATACACAAGAAGAACGTTTAAACACTGCAAACTATATGCTGAATTGAACCAGATGAGTGATTTGAACCCAGGATCCATAAATCAGAAGTTGTAATCACTACACCACAGTATTAAGTTATCTAGTAGAAAAAATCATAAAGGTTTGCATCGATTAAAACAATTAGGCACATCACACTTGAAAGACAAGGAAGAACGCTGCCTAAGGTAACATTTATTTGTATGTTTGTATCTACCAGATTCCTTTACTTAAGAGCAACTTTAGATTTTAATCATTTTGTGGGACCCTATTTTAATGGTGTTTGTCCCGAAAGGTACAGTATTAAGCTATGTGTTTGTTAAGTGTTTAAAATTTATAATGCATCTCAGGTCTCATTTGGAAATACTGTATTGATTGTATTTTTGATAGTTTTAATGTTTAATAAAATTTAAAATAAACTTAAGCTGTAGCATTTTCAGTCTCTACGCAGTTCAGAAGTGTGACTTTTACATTCATTTTTCAAAATTTTATTTAATTACATAGTTTCTAAACATTTTTGTGATATTTGTAAAGTTTGGAAACAAAACCTACTCAATATATACCAGCATCTTGTTTCTTTGTTTTTTTGTTCTATATATTACCCGTCTGTACTGAATATACTGATTATTAAGATGTTTGATTCTTTAAGTTAATTTGTAGATTTGCTGTTTAATTAGTGCATGATAAGTGCCATTAAATTTGATTTTAAAAACTGTAGATTTTTACCTTACTGTGGCTCACTTCTGTGTACAGACTAAATAAAGAGTAGCACACTGAGCATGTTTTCTAGTGTTGCTGAAATTTTGGGTTTAAATGAATCATTCTTTAACTGCATGCTAGGCTTCTGTGATACAATTATTTTGATACACCAAGGAGTAAGTGTGGGTTTTTTTTTTCTCTCGAACATCTACAGCTGCAAATGTCATGTACATTTTAATATGCTTAATCAATTAAACATGAAATAATCACTTTGTTTTCTTCTCTGATTTGAAATTATCTAAATAGAAATAAATCTTTAATTGAGAACTCTAATCATCATATATAATAACAATGTTCATCTAAACTTAGACTGCATGCTGGAAGAATTTCACTTCTTCATGATGTCGAGGGAAGGCTGAAAACATCTCTGTGCGTAGGAGTGATGTATTACAAAGGCCTAAAATTCAAAATAAGCAGCAAACTTGGAAAAGTCTCTTTTGTTCCTTTAATATAGTAAAATATGTTTGAAGTTTTTGATGCTGATTGTTTGACACTGAATATTAATTTCATTTTTATCAAAAGATTATATACCTGAAATGAATGTAAGAAAGAGTTGCATTACAATTATTTATTAGTTGAAATAAAATTTTGAAGGCAAAATATCTTACTTTTATTTATTTTACACATTGTGGTGATCATATGAGTACAAGATTAGTTGTCCATTTATCTAATAGATGACACAGAGAACTTCCTTATTCCATTATAAAACTGTAAAGCGGCAATTTTTGTTCTGGCTGTACTATGTTCGTGGTAGGTATTGGCCCTGGATGTCTTCTTAGTCTGTCACTTTGTGCTCTTAGATACATGCCCACCTTGCCAATTAGGATGTACTAATTAGAGTAATACACATATCCTTGGGTTGTGGGATAAAATTTGATTACTTGAAGAAATGTTACTTCAACTCAGGGGTCAACATGCAAATCTGTAAGGACAAGGTCCAGAGTGGAATCAAGGCCAGGGGCCTCATGTATAAACAGTGCGTACGCACAGAAATGTTGCGTAAAAACTTTTCCACATTCAAATCGCGATGTATAAAACCTACACTTGCCGTAAAGCCACGCACTTTTCCACGGTACCTCATGCCTTGTTGTACACAAGTTCTCCACTCGGTTTTGCAGACTGGCCGCCCCCAGCGCCAAAGCAATGCTACTGTTCCTGTGTGGTTACTCATTATTTTCCTGACGCGGCTTTATAAATACACTGAAACTAACCGCATATTGTTTGTTAGCGTAATGCATCTGATTGTAATTAACTTGTAACAATAAAATGGTCCAGGGAACAGCCATAGTATTCCAAATACCATAACTGCTTTAGTGTTGTTACTCTCACTTCTTCTTCTTCTTCTTCTTCTTTTTCTTCTTCTTTCAGCTCCTCCCATTAGGATTTGCCACAGAGGATCATCTTTTTCCATATTACTCTCACTGCACGACTCGGAGTATTTATATCACTGTATCTGAGTGTGAATCACAGCAGCAGCTGATCGGAAAGAGAATTATCGCTATACAGCTTTAAGGACACGCTGTCTCAGCCACTGCAAAACGTTTCAAAGCCTTTCCTGTACGGACCTCGCGGTTCAGAAACAGTTTCATCCCAAGAACTTTAAATGCACTTAATCAATTGCACCTTGTAGAACTGTTTGTACTTATAAGTACAATCACCCCACTGTAAACTTGCACTACAGTTATAATATCGCACAACCTGAGCCACTTTATAAAGCGCGTATACATATGATGACGATTTCATTTTTAAGGTGAAATGCAGCAAAATGTTTATTAAATTATACAGATAAAAGTTTAACTTCATTTAAATAATCTATATTCTTCACTGGGAGTGTCGTGAAGGATAAAATAATTAAACATGTACTACGAAGATATTTCAATGTTCCTTAAACGTTTTGAAGAATCGGCGCTAAGCTTACAGATGGCTTAACTTCTATTACAGAGCTGATTGTGTGGCGATCGGTTACTTGGGGAAAGAAAAGCACTGACTGCAGTGACGGCTACGCCAATATATATTGAATATAACACAGAAAGAGAAAATAACACAGCTAAAAACGCAGCGACAAATTTCGGCAAAAGTTAAATGCTTGTGTCATGAGCATGAGGCGGCTAAGCAGTGACTGCAACGGACGTGGCCATCCAACGTGCATAAGCTACTTTACTGACATTGGCGGGCGAAGGAGCCACCGATTCTTCCTCTGCCCAGTGCCACCACAAGCCTAGAGCCGCCCCTGAGTACTGCTGCAATAAATTATTTCATCGAAGTGAAAAACATGTTTAATAACGTGCTTTAACCCTATCATCATGAAAATGATATCACGTATACATCTCAGTATTTTAGTTATTCAGAGAGCTGTAATATCACAAATGTAATGGATTCTGTGTCCAGTTGGAGGAAGAGAGCCGGTTTAAGAAGCAAGTAGTGATTCACACACATAGGCACATAGAAGATCAAATACAAAACAAAGCATTTAACGTGCTACTTTAATTACGATGTGATTTGAGAAACTGGTTAATTAAACGATTTTAAGATGAAGTTTATGATGTTCTACTTTAATGACAAAATAAACTACGTGATTAAAGTGGAAATGTCGAGATTGAAGTTGATATTTTGTGCTTTTTCCCCACTGTGTGCCTTTTTTCTCTGTACCCTAATAAGCTTTCATATGACACTCAGACAGTGGGCTACAACTCGGCTTTTCACGGCGACTTTGATATGTGACTTCTTTTTTATTTCCGGCATTGTGCGATTTTGTGAACGTGAGCTTTCACGTTTCTCCAACACGCTATGTCACTCGATCAACTTCATTTTGTTGATTATACCACAGTTTATTTGAACAAATAGTATGTATTTCCTTTGCCTCCACTTGGTATTCGCTGAAATTCTTATATTTCTCCCGTGCTTTCCCCATTGTCTTTTCACAGAAGGCTGAGCTTAAGGGCGATTTATATTGATTTGCATATTCAAAGAGGCATAATTCTGGGAGGAGTTGGGGCGTTACATAAAGCGCGTGCACGAGCGTTAGTTTTCACGCTGATCGGGATTTATGTAGCGGAAGAACGTGGAAGTTGGAGTACGCACAGATTCCTGCATCTGGATTTTTCTGTGCGTAAGCACATTTCGCTTTTGTGCTTACGCTATGTTATAGTGCGAGTTCTACGCACGGCGTTATACATGAGGCCCCAGGTCTCTGGAGCCATTTGGTAGCTCTAACCACTGTGTAGTACTGTGTATTAAATAAATGTAGGTAAAATCCAGAATTATACTTCATGTATTGAGTATTTTGTTTTCTATACAGTAAGTGCTGATTTACACTTGTTTCTTTACATGCTTTAATATGCAGTTTGGCATTTAAGACATTAAATACTCAAAGAACTTAAAAGGTTGCCATGAAGGTATCATGCCTGTAAATAGTAAAATTTGTAGTGTTTGATATGGCAATTGCTGTCATTTTTGTAGATAACATTATAAGGCTTTATGCATTTGTCATATTTAAGTATAAAAATATTTCAGAAAATGGCTGAAAGAAAACAAAAATAAAATTGTGTATTAATAATGAAAGAAACAGTGCAGTCCAGATGTACTGTAGTAAAATTACTGCCTCAGACTGCTTGAAATCATTCCCTGGATGCTTATTGGATTTTCCTATGTATTGTTATTATAGATATTCCATATATACTTAGGGTCCACTCTATTAAGTATACCTCTAGTATTCAGTAGCACCCAGTTTTGCATGCACACTCGTGTAATTTTTTTAAGACATTGATTTTTTTAAGGTCCTAGAAACATTTATTAGAGATTTTAGTCAATGTTGACTCTATATAATTCCGTAGTGAGTACATTTTTCACCACCCATTCTTACTATGAACCTTCCACCTGCGATGAATTGAGATCTGTTGGTCATGTGGGTCATTGGTGTACGCTGAAGCCACTATCATGTTAACTGATATGTGCTGTGAATCATAGAGGATTTTTCAGATTTCAAGATAGGGTACATTGTGACTATGAAGGGATGCTCCTTGTCAGCAACCATGGTTAGGTATTAATGCTGATTAAGTAACCTCATGCATGCTACTGTATGACATAATAGTATCTGATACACATCAGACCATGCAACTGTTTCTGTAATCTTCCATCATCAAGTTTTGAGGATCACTTGCCCACTATAGTCTCAACTTCCTATTCTTGAATGACATGAGTGGAGCCCAACATTGACTTTTGTAGCTGTAGCCCAATGTCTGACATATTGTGTAGAGATGTTTGAGCATTTGTTGCCTTTCAGCTAACTTGAGTGAGTCTGGGCATTCACCTTTGACCTCCCTTATTGGTGCTTTTGCCCACAGACAGGTGCTCACTATACGGGATTGTAGTGCAGGAAAATCACAGGAGGGCAGTTTTACCTTACAAGATAGATTTGCCATGTTTGGCATCAACAATCATATTACAGTCAAAAACACTTATTGAACATTTTCTTGCCCATTTTAATGTTTAATCATATAGCATAAATCTCTTGGCCACTTATTGAGCTGCAGACATGTGATTGACTGTTTAGAGTAGGAGGTGATTTCTGTTAAAAATGGTAAACAGCCTTGCATATTTAAAATGAGTCTGAAACTTTTATCTACATCACATGTTTTATTCTTTTTCTGTAAAATGAGAATGTCTTTTGTGAGAAATTAGTTTTTATGTTTACTAAGTCACTGGAAGATACTTTTGAACAATACACACTCATATCTTGATAATATGATTCATACTATAATATGAAATTGTGTAGAAAAACACGATTAAATATGCAATCTAACAGAATTTTATTTTTACGACAATAAAAGTGTTTAATAGCTCTGGGGATGTAAGCTCATATTGGCATATTTTAAAACCATTTTTTGAGCAATTTGTTTTAGGAAATCAAATTTACTTCTAAGTAATTGTGAATGGTGTGTTCACATTTTCAGGAGAATTGGTTTATTCAGTAAATGAATGTAATGTTAACGCTTAATGTTTTGCTTGTCCTTAAGGACAAAATCAACAAAATTGAAAATGGTCATCAATTTTTCTTCACTTTCTCCCATAGGCAAGAATTTTAACCATTCTTTTATCAGTGAAAGGTCAGTTAAATCAGAGACAACATTAACAGCAGAAATATATACAGTATAATTCATGTCTAGTGAAGCTGAATAGAAGGTGTCAGTTTAACCTGATGTGATTCTTCAGTACCTAAAAAGAGTTTAGAACAGAAGGAAATACAATGTCCAGAAGTCGAAAATGCCATATGGTCTACATGCTTGATCACTCTTTAGAAGAAGAATTAGTCTCTATTTCACATCTGCCTTGTCTTAAATGCACAATTCCACTGACTTGAATATCATTTTGACAAACTGCCAAAATCAGCAACCGTAAACTGTTATGACAGACAATGAAATGCTGCTTCAATAAGGTCAGAGAGAGGTGAATTACATTAATTGGTGGATGTACAGAGTTTTACATAATTTAGTGAGCTTCCTGGGGTTTTGCTGTACCAGTGTAGCTACTTTCAAAATGCTCACAAGAAAACTCACCTTTTTGCTCTTAAAGTGATTTGATGTGTTGGGACTGGAATGTAAATGAGATGAAATAGAATAAAAAAATACCTTGATCTGTCTCCTCCAACTTCTTATATTGCTGTGTTCTGTGGTTTTCATTTGCCAATCTAAATTCTAAACCACTTGCATTATGGTAGATCAATAAAATGCCGAGGATCCTAGGGTGAGGGCAGACAACTCCTACGTTTGCACCAAATTATTTAGAAGCCTTTGGGGATTACTTTTAACAACTGTGAAGCCAGAGGGATTAATTTACTTATGGTTGTGTACTGGTAACGCATTTTAAATGGTTCTGAAGTCAGATGGTGGATGTGTCTTTCTCAACTACAGTGTACCAACAGCAGAATGTGGATGAATAGTGGAAACTGAAGCTAAGATGCAATTCATGACACAGTAAATAATAATTAGAAGGTGTGGTTGCCATGTTGAATCTGTTCTTTGTGAGGTATATTTTTCTTATGGATTTATTTATGATGTAATACAACTTAATGCTGTAATTATATGAAACATTAATTTGAATATTTATTGTGTTCAGTGTAATCATTCAGTTATAGTTTTATAAAGCAAATCTACATTTGCAGTTTTAACTATTTATATTACCAAAAAAAAAATTCTTAATGCTGGGAATTGAAAGATATATTCTTAAAAACAGCTGATATGTCTTTCTTTAATATATATTTTTATAATATTTACCAATACTGTATAGGATAAACATGGTAATCCTCATTTTCATCTTTTAATTGTGCAGTTTTAATTTAGGTTTTGGGTTAATGAGACCTGTTCAAATTGCAATACAATAGCAAACACAATGTCAAAATCATATTCTGTTTATGTAGCTTACAGATTTTTATTAAGCAAGGCAGTATAACAGCACAGTGGTTAGCACAGCTGCCTTCCAGCTCCAGTGTCCCAGTCCAGGCACTGATTGTGTGCATTTTGGATGTTCTCTCTGCAGTTGCAGATGATATATTTCTTTGTCCCTCATTCCAATGATATTTGTGTTAATTGACAACACTTGTAAGGACTTTGATGAAGGATTACAGAGGGTGATAACAGAATCAGAGTCATCGTTTCTAGAAACTAGTTGCAATTGCAGTATAAGATTTATCAAGTATACTGTATAGTACTATTTCCTGGTGCTTATATTTTAATGATTTTTCTCCAAAGTAAAGCCATGGCAGAGGTGGGAAATGAAGCAGCAAACAAATGGTTTACTGTTTGGTGCCTTGACTAATAGTATCAGTTGTAGCAGTAGTAGTAGTTCTGTACCGAGAATACTGAGAATTCTTACTTGCAAGTTCAACCAACATGAAATATGCCACTACTCTCCAGCACAGTTGTTGTTTGACAACCATGACCATCGGTGAAACATAATGCAATTCATTCCCCGTCTGCATCCCCTTTTCCCCGTGTGGTTTCCTAATATTTATTTTTTCCTACCTGCCAATTGTTGAAGAGTGACTTTTACTCTGCTCTAATGTTTTATTCCAGTTGTAGGTTGAATTGCTTAAAGAATGATGGTTTTATAATGCAGTCCTGACAGCGTTTCTACTGGATTTGAATATTGCCTCTCTTGGAGCTGGTCAGAAAAAGAACAACATAGAAGTTTCAGAATATTAATGTCATAAAATTTATAAACAATTAAAAAACTAGATTATGATTGTCACAGTTATGCAGTCATTTCTACTTAAAAATTAAGATTTAAATGTACATCCTGTTTTTAAAACACTGAAATGTTGCATTTCCATATTGGCCAATATCTGCAGTATATTTTATATGTGACTACGAACACTCAGTATCGTCTCATGTCACCTAGAGGAGTTGTTGACATTTGCCTTTGTGATTTATTTTGCTTATTTAAGTGCGGGTCAGATTATGTTCCATTGGTGCCCTGATATACAGTACATTGAGTATTAGATACATTATCTGTATAGTGTGTTATGTTTCTGTTTGACCTCACAGTAGCCTGAATGTGTCTGCTTGTGCATGTTGGGAATGCATCATGTGTTATATAGGGATGCTGGTCCATGATGAATCAAATTTGCTCCTTGGCTATTTTGATTTATGATCAAATATCAGGGAATCAAAACGTGAATTTTAATTTATTTTTAAGTTTCTGGGATTGGGTAAGAAGTTTCTTTCCATGGTGGAATGGAAGGAACATTTTTTAGGTGAAATAGCCTGTTCATTCATCTTAATCAGCAACATGTTTGTATATTCTAAGGCATTCAAACATTGCTGTTCTTGAAGTAAGTGTGTGGCTTGTGTTTTTCTTTTATTCACTTGTTCCACTGACTTTTTAGCAATATGCCTACCAAAGCCAAAGAATTTTTGCGTTTAATGTACATATCAGGATTGACAGTTTTACTCTGCAGTTAGGGCATGCTGAAGAAAGTCACAGGTATTTGTTCAATCAACTGTGACAATCTCAACAACTTTATCAGTGTTACCACTTAAGCACAAATAAGATTTTCTAGTTTTGAAGACATTGTGAAATGCAGCATACTGGATCTGTCACTGTTCAGCGACATTGCACTTCAAGCTGTTCTGACCCTTGCCGGACTTAAATTTAAAGATGCTTCAGCACCTGTGAGAAAATGAAGTGCATGATATATTTTTTCTTTTTCTTGGAAAATAAGTTTGTTATTTTAACATACTGTATATATGTTTATTCTTACCATATAGTGTCTTACTTTGTTTATATATAGTTATGGGAAATATATACCTTTCGTTTTTAAGGAAGTAGGCAATACTTGTTGTGATCTCACTCTGGCACAAGGCAAATTCTTGCACACACCCACACTTAATTCTGACCTGTCATTGTTTACACACGTCTTAAACAACTATTATCATACACTGATAATTTCTGTATTACCTATATCTATTATTTATTATTTATTTATTATATTACATGTCTTACACTTTAATATTGCTGCTACTTCTTTGTCCTATCTTTGCACAATGTCTTGTCTTGTTTGTGTTTTAATTTTTCATTTTTAAATTTTAATTATATTTTTAATTTATTATTTGCACATCATGTTGTTACACTGTGGACCCTGAGCTTCGCAACTTTGTCTATCTGTATACTTGTATATGGTTGAGATGACAATAAACTTCACTTTGACTTTGACTTAACTCCTTCTGGTCCACTTTAGAGCTGTCATTTGAACCATCATGAATGTCTTTAGAGTATGAGAAAAAACTGGAGTGCTCGAAGCAAACTCACAAAGACCCAAGGAGATGTTGTAGATGTCACATAGACCATCAGTGGACTGGAAACCCCTGAAGTAGTATTGAATCTGCATTGATCAATGTGTTTCTTTACTACTTTGTCAGGTGGACATTTACATTTTTTAATTGTTATCCCCAGTCAAGGTCTCATCATTTGGTAAATAATGAACATTTTCATTAAATGCAGTAATATTTGTGTTGTGTTTGAATGTGCATCTCTTTGGCCTTTGCTTTTGCTCTACATGCAAATGACATTCAGGAATAAACACAGAAAGATCAATGGTAATGCTAAAGGATAATGGAAAGAAGGAATGCATGTTCACAATGTCATTTCAAAAACTTCACCTATTGCTAGCAGTTATTGTGACATTAGTTAATTACCATTAAAATTGTAAATAAAATATGCATTTCATAAAGTCTTTTGAATACCGTAACACTGTGTATCGTTGCAGCCACTTTAACCATGGCCCTGAAAGAAAAAACGCTCATGGGCCATCCATAGCCTTATGCAAAATTGAGGTTGACCAGAGATTATGTGACTGTGGTTAACATCCTGTTAAGTGGCTACTGGCTTTTCCTATCTCTTGTGGTACAAAGTACTTATCCTACATGACTGCTGCTAGGCACCGTTATTTTTGACAGTTTGGTCTAGCAAGGAGCTGAAGTGGAAAGCACATCAGCATCACTGGCTAGCCTTGAGCAAATGACTTAATCTGTGACCGATTCTAAATGATTTAAAATGTGAGAGTTGTTATATGAAATAAATTTGCAATAATATATTTTAATTCATTTTAACCATAGTATGTACAGGTTGTCATAATTTCCTCTCTGTATAAGAATGATTGCAGTTTATATAGCAGTCTGCCATGTTATCTTTGTTAATTGCACTTGTTATCTATACTTTGTACAGTAATTAGTGAGTAGAAGTCAGATTTAAGAGCATGTAGTAACGCAGGGTGATTCATGTACAACTGCACACATTGAAAAATGTATTACTCGGTAAGTAAGTGTCATATGAACATGTAGTCTAAACCAATTTGTAAAGGAACTCTAATTGCTTTTTTTTTTCAATCTTTCAAATGCTCAATATGCGCCCCTCATGTCACACTGCACAGATCAATCCTGTAGTTTAATTCATCCCTGATCCTTCGTAACATATCACTATAGATGGTTGATACAGCAACCATGAGGTGTCCCTTCATTTACCTAAGTGCCAAATGTGGAAAAAAAAAGAGTGAAGGCATCTCTACAATATGGTTCATAGTACATGTTCATATGATAGTTACTGAGTAATATATTTTTGAAAGTGTTCAGTTCTTTTTGAGTCATTCTTTAATGTGCTCTGTATATGGTGACCAGAAGTCCAGTTTCACAGTTGACAGTCATTTAAATAAATTGTGTACCAGTATGTTCATTACTGCATATTGTAGTATATATATATTACATAGCATCCGCTTTGTACTTTGAACACTATAGCTTCAACATTAAAAATCAGTTTGGTTTTAAAAAGAAGAATTCTTATGAACAGTTAGTAAATGCATTCTTAAAGTCTATGGAAGAATAAACGATGAAAGAACACAATATACTAGACTATAACAAACATTGCAGGCTCTCTTGTCTTCACAAACACCAAACACATTTCCTACTTACCTCCCAAACTCTCACTTCCCTTCTTTTCTACCAATGTTTCAGCTATACTACCTTCTGCATCCTTTGAGCCCATGCCCAACTACCTTCCCAAGTCTAAGACCAAAGGCCCTCTGGTTGGAGCAGCTTTATGCTCCAGGTGGGTGCTACTGTTTCTGATGGCCTAATGTTTCTTGCATTCCTGAGCACCACAACACATTTTAAAGTGCCACAATTGGTGATACAAGTGGTGTTTAACCTTTAAACTCAATGCCAATTTCTTCTGGCCTACTGCCTAACCCCCATAACCTTCCAGGTGACCTACTCCCCGGAAAATAATTATTTCCAGCTATACTAAATGGCTGCCTCCTCATGCTATAGGTACTTTTGACTTCCTATTAGATAATTGTAAGACCCCCTAGCAGTTTGCTACTCATATAATGTTGTTTTTCTTGAAGTATGAACCATATATTTCTTCCCCATTTCCTGATCCCTTGTTCAGGCTGTATCTATCTATAAACTATAAAGTTGACTGTAAGTTCACTTACTCACTTACTCAAATTTGGTAGGATGGTACATTTAGGCCAGGTGATATCCAGTAAGAAAAGGCATTTTGATATATCAGTATTTCGAGGTGCAACCCCCTACAACTGAAAAACTAAATACTACAAAATCTCAACCCATAATTTTTTTAGTTTGACAATAATTATGTTGTAAAGATCAGAGCAGTATTCTTAAAACAGTATGTCTTTTTTTTCTGCTAAGTGCTGGCAAGTGAATGTACACAGAAGTGGGTCTTGCATGTCATGCAAATGAATGTTGTAAGCAGAAGTAAACATGCTGTAGCTCTAATCGTGCAGAGAAATGGGGCTGGCGGCAAGTGAACAAGTGCAGCCACCCTGCACTGCAAAATGAGATGAGATTGCGAGCTACATGGAAAATGTGATATCAAGGGGGCGAAGAAAAGTTAGGTGAAACTCGAAGAAGACGTAAATAACAATTGGCCGCCTTGGGTACACAGTACTTCCTATTCTGTTGGCTTGTTCTTTGTCCTTACAATGCCAGATTGGATTGTTGAGTTCATTTATATATGTATATTTTAAAGAAAGGAGGATGGATTGTTTGGTGGTAAAATAAGTGCAATACTGCGGAGAACCAAGATGTTCCCTTGGAGGTCAGACTCAGATGTGTTGCTATGCTCTGGTTCACAATGCAGAAACGGGGAAGAGCCTGCTACATTGTACCTGGCCATTTCAAACCCCGGGTACAGCACCAACTGGGAGTGATGGTATGCCTTAGTCAGTTTAAATGCTTACACAGCCAGAGTAAAGTGAAGTCCCTCATGGACAGAACATTGAGGAACTGGGGACTGTATGTTATAGTTCCCAATGTTAATTTTTTTCACCTGTTATTTTTTTGTACAATCCTTAAAAAGTTCAGTTCATTTTATGAGCCACGTTAATGTGTAGCCTTTAAATATCAATGCTATATGTATAAACCTCATTTACAAAAGAATTTGGACACTTTGTAAAAATGCAATCAAAACTTAAAGTCTGTAATTTGGTAATTCACGTGAACCTTTATTTAACAGGCAAAAGGACAAAGGAAAGATTTTCAGTGTTTTCACTGAGAAACTTAATTCTGTTTGTTAAACATAAACAAATTTATAAATTGATCCCTGCCCATTAAATAAGGGTTCAATTATTATTATTATTAATTATTGGAATTACCAAATTACAGATTTTAGTAATTTTAGTAATTGTGGTCAAGGAAACCATGATTCAGTGTTTGCTGCTTTTGATCGAAACCCTCCAAAACTTTAGCGTTATATTTGAATCTGATTGAAGTTACCATTTTCACAGGATATGCTACAGTGTGAAATTATATTTATACCCAATATTCTCATTATTCATACTAATTACCTGTTTGAATTTAAAAGAATACAGTTTCCTCTAAAATTGTGTCTTGAAGTGACCGTTAACAAAAGTGAAATCATTAGAAAAAGCAAGAATTGATGTAGTGCAGGAATGTTTTACTCGTATGTAGCATATTGAAGGATAGCGAGCTTCAGTGAACTAATTTTAGCCCTTAGGATGCGAGAAAACTACAACAAATATTGTCTGTATAAGTACTCAGTTACTTATATAGTACTTCTGATTTTCTAAATTCATCAACAGCATTATAACTGAGGCTCATTATCCTAGGAAATCTCTAGGGCAAAGCCGAGTACCACAGTGTGTGTGCCTAAAAACGATCTTTGTTGCTATAGTCTTTTTTTCCCATTATACTTCTTATTAAACACCAACAGAGATTACACTGACCTGCTGAATATGTTATCTGATTCATTCTTGTCCTAAGCTGTTCTTTATTCCTGTGGTTTAAAGGTCAAGTTGCTAATTGTTTTTATCCACTTTGCAAGCAATATTTTTGTTTTAATAAATATAATCCACCACTTTTACATATACTGACTTTAACTTTAGAAAAATATTTTTTCATCCCTATTTATGTTCTGCCATTTGTCATGAGTTAATCATCTCAAGAGTTTACACCTATTTACACAAACCTGGGCAGTCCACCTAATACTATTAAATTGGCATTGCAGTTATGGCTGTTGTTAGTCTTGTTAGCTCATGAGACACAAATTGAGGGCTTGCCTACAAAATCTAGCTCTAGGCTTCAAATGAGGATTAGAAGTCAGAATGAACCTCATCCCAAAACCTAAGAATCAAGCATTTGACCTGCACATGTCCAATAAAAGTACTGTATAACCTTTGCAAATATCAAAAAAACGCAGAAAGGGAAGAGAGGAACTTTAAAATACCTGGCCCAAGACCAAAAGAGATTTTTTTATATAATATAAATTTATTA